>NC_057806.1:489097451-489228630 GCF_018294505.1 Triticum aestivum
TAGGTGAGGTTGTACCTTTAATTAGTTTCCCTGCATTTTAGTTTCTGTGTTGTTTAGAGGTAATCTCTCTTCGTAAAGCTGATTTAATCCTGCAAACAAATTTGATGAGATGAGTAATTACGGGCCATCATAACAATCCAGAGAGAGAGATAGAAAAATATATGTGTAGAGAGAGAGATCGGAATCAGATCGGGCAATACTTGTTGACATCGCAGATTAGAATCAGATTGAGAGCCCTCGTCCATCCTCCTTGCCATTAGACTATTGGCTCCCGTGGATGTAGAATTTGTTGGAGAACATCAGCGCTCCAGTGAAGGACCAACACCAGAGCTGCGCCATGTGCGATGGCGAGGAGGGCCCTGAGGAAGCTAGAGCACAGGCTATCTGGCGGTTTGCTCTCGGCGGCGAGGCGGGCCGGCCACAGGTGAAAACGGTGCACATGGACGGGGCGGTGGCAGGGTAGGCTTGACGCACTGGTTGTTGCAGCCATGGAGCTTGGATATTGGAGAAGATGCACGAAGCGACGGGCTGTGGGAAAGGAAGTGGTGGAGCCATGGAACTGAAGCGGAGAAGTAATGGGATCCGGCCCGGCGTGTGCTCCTGTCGGACTTCCACTCTTCGGTTACATAAATATCAACGGGCCTCTTCGGTTTTTAGAGAGTAGGTTCACACGATTTTTTTAAGAATGCTGATGTGGTGAGCTGCATGACCAAAATAATTAAGAGAAATTGATTATGTGGCTGCATGTCAAGAGAAATAGATTAGTGGGGATGAACTATTTAGGTATTGGGTATTATAGATAAGCATTGCTGTAGGTCCAAGGTCATTTCATCAAAATTTGAGTGCTCCCACCTTTGACCTTCCAACTTGCAAATACAAAAATTAAATCCATCCAAGACAAGGAAACATAAATCACTACCTGCGTGTCATTTATGTGATCCTCGACATGCTCCACCGCCCGCCCTACAAAGCAAAGGCAAAAGCAAAAGTGCACATTAGCAGCCCGCGGGAAACATGAATTGAGCTGGGAAAAAATCCATAAACAATCGCTGAATCCCAGCGAGGGCCCATAAGCTGCGCAGAGACCTCACGCTCCTCGGCGTCCTGAAGCACTCGAGCGTAAGCCTCGTCATCCTCGTACTCTGCAGGGTCTAGCTCTGGCTCCACATCCTCCACCTCCTCATCATCATCGAACCCCTCCTCCTCGTACTCAGGAGAGCTCGTCCTCGCCTTCATCCTAGCACTTGCCCTCACCCTCAGCCTCGATATCACCGTCCCCATCACCGTCGACGCCACCCGGGTGCTCCTGGTGGTGGACGCGGAGGTGGTGCTCCAGCTCCTCCTCTCCCATAATCGCAGCCCTCACCGCCGGCGGCTTCGTTCATCCGCAGCATCATTAGGGCTTCTCCTGCATCGATCCAAACGGGATGTACATGTTAGTCGCTCCCGCAAAAGAATTAAAATATCGGGATGTCAGTCGCGCGCATCGGAACCCTAGGGACGAGGACGGGACGGCCGGGGCCGCGAGATCTATCAACTTGCCTGCTCCTGGAGGACGCGCGGCGAGGTCGGCGTGGACCTGGCTGAGGGGCGTGAAGGGGCGCCGCGCCGCGCCTCGTCCTCGGCCGCCGCAGCGGCATCGTCTCCCCCTCCGGAAGCGGCGGCCGGCGGCTGCGGGGAAGGTCGGGGCCGTGCCTCTCGCCGCCGCCGCTCCCGTTGGAATACTCCAGGGGAGCGATGGGGCGGGGCGGGGCGGACGGGATTACTCTGGTTAAGCGCAGCCTGGTCGCCGGGATCTGGTAAAACTAAGCAAACGACACGCATAACCCCCATCACCGGCGGGATCTGGTTCGTGTCCGCGGCTGCCTGGGCAAAAGGTGCCGCCGGGCCTTGGCTTGGTCAACTCCACGAAAGCCTGTCGTTGGGCTATTTGGGTGTTTGGCTCTTGTGAAAACTCTTATTTCCGATGAAAACCAGATAGAAATGTCTCAACTACTAAATGTGCTGCTTTGTGTTTCTCATTTTTAGTAGTACTACTATATCCTATGATTGATACAAAGTTCATTTGGCAGATGTTTGAAGCTCGAAAATGGTTTTTTTTTTTGGCGCTATGGGACGCTAAGCTTGCTATATGGTTGCTAATGTGTTATATTGCGTACATTCCTAATTATGTTTGTATATACGGGGTTAAGCGTGCGAACCAAGAACAGCTATTGTCATTCCTCCTTAACGAATTTGCCTCGGATTAGTTTACGTAGAATGCAGGACTGGGAGTTGAAGCGGTATTAATTCTCATGCATGGGGTTGCGACATGCTCTCCTAATTTCCTCCTCCGTGCATTGCATGCGACGGTCCATCTTCCATCTACATGGTAGAGGGGTAAAATTGGATAGTTACGACATAAACGTAATGGATAGTTACGACATAAACGTAAAACATTGTTGCGTTGACCTTCATCATGCAACCACACTGTTGTTGCGCTGACCTTCACCATGCAACCACGCCGGTGTTGCGCTGACCTTCACCATGCCTGCACCAAGCATGCATGCGGCCTTGCCTTCGCCTCCAATGGCTAATCCCATATTTAATATTGACCACCTTATTTTTGCTTTACATTCAACTTGTTCTATTCACGGTTATATGCAAAATATGTTAAGCATGTATATAACATCATTATAATAGCAACTTGATGTTAATTTATTACATTAAGGGGAGTAATTGTTTCTACTTCCTCTGTAAAGAAATATAAGAGCGTTTAGATCATTATTTTAGTGATCTAAATGCGTTTCTACTTCCGTCTCGTCATGTCCGTGATCACATCCAGGACTCCAAACAACCTTCAGTACATCAAATCACATAACTCATAATACATATCGTCATATAATGTTAAGCGTGCGGGCCCTATGGGTTCGAGAACTATGTAGACATGACCGAGACACATCTCCGGTCAATAACCAATAGCGGAACCTGGATTCTCATATTGGTTCCTACATATTCTACGAAGATCTTTATCGGTCAAACCGCACAACAACATACGTTGTTTCCTTTGTCATCGGTATGTTACTTGCCCGAGATTCGATCATCGGTATCATCATACCTAGTTCAATTTCGTTACCAGCAAGTCTCTTTACGCGTTCCACAATGCATCATTGAAAGTGCTAGTTATCGAATAGAGGGGGGTGAATAGGCGATTTTTATGAAAGTCTTCAAAACATGGAAGTTTCGAAGACAAACGATAGAAATGAACCTATTAACATGCAACGGAAGGTAGACTACACTAGGCAAGCCATAGTCAAGTATTCAATGAAGTGAAAGCACAAAGACTAATAGCAGCTAGGCAGTATGGATCAGGATGGAAGATAGTATAAAGCCAATCAGAACAAGCAGTCACACGGTGAAGACAAATAGATAATGCAAACAGGCAATGACTTCACAAGGACCTACTGTAAATAAAGAGATGGGAAAGATAGAACCAGTGGCTTATTGAAGACAATGATTTGTTGGACCAGTTCCAGTTGCTGTGACAACTGTACGTCTGGTTAGGGAGGCTGAGATTTAACTCAGAAGACCGCGTCTTCACCTTATTCCCCTTGAGCTAAGGACACCCAGTCCTCACCCAATCACTTTGGTAAGTCTTCAAGGTAGACTTTCAAACCTTCACAGACTTCGTTCACCGGCGATCCACAATGACTCTTGGATGCTCAGAACATGATGCCTAACCGGCTGGAGGATTCACAATCCTTAAGTGTAACAAGTCTTCAGATCACACAAACAGGAAGACTTCAGTGATGCCTAACACTCTTTGGCTCTGGGTGTTTAGGGCTTTGTCCTCGCAAGGATTTCTCTCTCAAAGGCTTCGAGGTGGGTTACTCTCAGACGATAAAAGTCGTGCACTAACTCTGAGCAGCCAACCAATTTATGGTGTAGGGGGTGGGCTATTTATAGCCACTAGGCAACCCGACCTGATTTGTCCGAAATGACCCTGGGTCACTAAGGAACTGACACCTGTTCCAACGGTCAGATTTCAAACATACGCGGCAACTTTACTTGGGCTGCAAGTAAAGCTGACTCATCCAGCTCTGGATAAGATTTGCTCTCATTGTCTTCGCTCGAAGACATAGGATTTTTGGTTAAGCATCACTTTAGTCATTCTGACTTTGTTCACTGGGACCCCACTTAACAGTACGGTGGTTTCTATGACTCAACAAAGAAGAAAAGGAAACAACGAAACAACTAAGTCTTCGCACTCCATAGTCTTCACGCGATGTCTTCTCATGTCATAGTCTTCAATGTGAATATCTTCACATACCACATTTGTCTTCAATGTCTTCATATATTTTTAGGGGTCATCTCCGGTAGGAAAACCGAGTCAATGAGGGACTACTACCTGTGTTATCCTACAATTCTCACAAACACATTAGTCCCTCAATCAGATTTGTCGTCAATACTCCAAAACCAACTAGGGGTGGCACTAGATGCACTTACAATCATCACGTGACTAACTCATTAATCACATTGCTTGCAAGGCTCATAGTGATGTGCATTACCGAGAGGGCCCAAAGATACCTCTCCGACGATCGGAGTGACAAATCCTAATATCGATCTATGCCAACTCAACAAACACCATCGGAGACACCTGTAGAGCATCTTTATAATCACCCAGTTATGTTGTGACGTTTGATAGCACACAAGGTGTTCCTCCGGTATTCGGGAGTTGCATAATCGCGGTCATAGGAACATGTATAAGTCATGAAGAAAGCAATAGCAATAAACTAAACGATCATAGTGCTAAGCTAACGGATGGGTCTAGTCCATCACATCATTCTCTAATGATGTGATCCCGTTCATCAAATGACAACACATGTCTATGTCTAGGAAACTTAGAAGATCTACTTCAGCACCAAGCAATATCAAACTCTTCCAGGATCGCCGACAGGTTTCATGTGTAACAAAGGCATTCTTGGTGGCAAGATTGCGAATGCGATTGACGTCCACCAAGAGGCTTTGCATCTGATGCTTAAGCCAGTCATGATGCTTATCATGTTTCTGATGTAGAGCGATGAGAAGCTCTCGGTCATTGAGAACACGAGATCGCTTCCGAGGCCTTTGGGCAATGGTACTTGCAGTGGCTTCAGTTTGTGTGTGAGGGGCGCGTGTATTGCCAGCCAAGGGATAAACACGAGAAACGGCCTGAACTCCTTCAATGGGTTGGGTGAAGCTTTGACGATCGACATTATGAAGATAAATTGGCTCCTTTGCAGGCTCTGGGTAAATGGCTTCAACAGACAGATCAACCTCTGGCAAGAATATAAGATGATTGCGCGCAGATGGCTGATAGTTGATAGGAGAGTGAAGCTTGATGAGGCGCATTACCCATGGAGCATAGAACTTCAGACCAAAGATGTCGGAGCCAGATGCAGCCAACTGCCTAATGAAGAAGTCTTGAGCATTGAAGCTGATGCCATTGAAGATATAGAAAACCAAAGTCTTCATTGCTCCTTCAAGCTTCGCTGTAGAGGAATGTCCTTTGACATGCCATAGAGTTCACCTGATGATATGATATATGGTGCGAGGCAGATACTCTAGGTCTTCAACAAAGAATTCCGTTGAATATTCAGCATCGCATGGCAGAGGCTTCATCATGCTCAGCATTTGGCTCATGTTAGGCTCTGGCTTCTAGAAAATGCTCTCCAAAGCATTCTGGTGTTGCTGACAACCTGGTTCATAATATTAGCCAGGAGTGGGCAGGGTTGTGAGCTCAATAATGTCTTGGGCTTTAGCTTCATGATGTACATCGTCCGTCATCCACTCAAGGATCCAAGTCTTCGGATCCCTGTTGTATCCACGAATGTGGAGTGTAGCATAGAATTGAAGCAGAAGTTCCTCATTCCAATGTTCCTTGTCAGTCACAAAGTTGAGCAGACCCGCATCACGGAAGCAGTCAAGGGCTTCTTCAAGGCAAGACAATCCAGCAATGGCTTCACAATCAAGACGCATATGTGGGAAGATGCGCCCCTGATTGTATAAGATGTAATAATAGTAGTTGCGCTGCTGATAACTCCAGAATCGATCTAAGGAGATTCTTGGCCTTGTGTAGGGGTTCTTGTCACTGTCAAAGAATGTGTTGTGTGCCTTGAAGCCATTCAGATTAAACAATCCTGGTGACATTACAATACCTGGAAACCATGGTAGCCTTGGCTTTGGCTTCTGGACCTGAGGCTTGTGCTCCATGTGATAGGCAAATTGAGGTCCGGGAGCAGGCGGAGGAACCAGAATTGGCCAGTGGATGGTAACAAGCTGACCACGATCATATGCTTGCTCGATGGTGTGTGGCCTTGGAGGTGGTACAGGAGCAGAGGCATTGGCTTCAAGCTGCAGATTTGCATCGGGTGCATCATTGGCTTCAGGTGCATTCACCACATTAGCTTCAGGTGCCACATTAGCTTCGGCCATGCCAACGTCATTGGCGTCAGTGTTGGTGTTGGTGGCCGCCTCAGTATTGGTAACCTCCACTTCAGGAGCTGGAGGGTCGGACACATTCTCCTCAAGAACAACTTCAGGGTTGGAAGGGGGTGTAGCAACACTTTCTTCATCTCTTGGTTCTTCTTCTTCATCGTCTGATACAGCCGGAATATCTTCAGCCGCTTTGGCTTCAAATTCAGGGATGTTCGCAGTAGGAGAGGCTTCAGGAAAGACTTCGCGTGAAACAGATTGGCGCTCTTCTCCTTCTGGAACACTTGACAAAGTGACCCGTGGCCTTGTTCCTTTGTGAAGCCTATGAAACGCTGGCGACGCCTGTGGAGATGGAGTTGGTTGGGCCTCAAGGTCTTCATCGTCAATCACTGGAGTGGTGACCTGTGTTGGGGGAGTAACTGGTGTTTCTTCATCACGAGGGGATTCTTGAGGGTGATTGACGGTGTCCTGGACTAGGGGGTACTCACCACGTCATCTCCCAATTTGTTAGATTGGGCCGAGGACCCCCATGGCCGTATACTCATGGGCCAGTTCGGACAGCTGCCGCATACAAGGAAGATTCCACAAGACTTGGCGATCAAGACAAGGACTCCTCCCCACCGGCGTATTTGGCTAGGACTCTTGTTATCCTAGGCCTCTGGTGCATTATATAAACCGAGGCCAGGCTAGTCGATAAATCATATACAACAACAATCATACCATAGGCTAGCTTCTAGGGTTTAGCCTCTACGATCTCGTGGTAGATCAACTCTTGTAATACCAATATCATCAATATCAATCAAGCAGGACGTAGCATTTTACCTCCATCAAGAGGGCCCGAACCTGGGTAAAACATCGTGTCCCCTGCCTCCTGTTACCATCGATCCTAGATGCACAGTTCGGGACCCCCTACCCGAGATCCGTCGGTTTTAACACTGACATTGGTGCTTTCATTGAGAGTTCCGCTGTGTGTTCGACAAAAGGTTGATGGCTCGCCTGCAGATCAACTGCGACTTTGGCATCTTCGTCACCAGCTCGACTGGTCACCTTGGTTTGACCAAGGATTGCGCCCTACCTCCGATTGTCATGTTCGGATGAGGGCCTTTATAAACATCAACTCCGATCTCTATCAAGATCATGGAGGAATCATCCAGGGAGCCCGGAGGCTCAACGTCAACATTGCCCTCGGGCGATAGTGCTGTTTTTCTGGATAGCAAACTTGTGTCCGCCGCCATCGCCTCCTCAAGTGTCTTTTTAACAATCACTTTGGTGGAATTGTGCGGAATTGAGTCTACAACAACCCTGAAAAATTTCGTCGAGTTCCGATGGAGGAATCTCTGGCAATCCACGATATACCGGAGCCCTGTCAAATCTGGACGAGAATCTGGATGAGTTTAGGGTGTGGTGTCCAGCTTCTAGCTCGGACGTCCTTTGGAAGATCCAACCGTTGATCGGCTGCGGAATTCCTATATCTACCACCTCTCAAAATTTCAGCTCGATCCGACCGTCCAAACTCCAAGAACCTTCCGATTAGTGCATCACTTTTCAAATTTGTTTTCTGCGCGAAGACGAATCCGACCCGAGTTCGTCTTTTTTATGAACGGGATTTCGAACATCCCTTTTGAAGGAAGTTTTGTATGGGGTATTGTGTTTTGTTCCCGAACACATCCCACTAAATTTATGATCTTTTAAACATGATCTTCAACATCATGCTGGTGTCAAACCAGTCCGGCAATATTGCTCCACGACTGCCGACCTGCGCTAGACACGTCGTCACTTTGTTGAGCCGAGCTCAACTTCTTCGGATCATCATCTCGGCAAGACGAACAAGAGTCCAGCATCGCGAAGGATAAATCATCACCAACATCGCCGCCCCACGGATTACACGGAGTGGGCATACCGGCATCGCCACACGGTCGCTTCATCAAGCCTGCATCGATCACGTCACGGCCTGCATCGGCAGGGCCGCACTATTGCTTCTTCAAGCTGGTGTCCATCACGCCGACCTACTTCGACTCATCGGCTGACATCGAGGCTTCGACATCTCGGATGGACCGGGGGCTTCACCATCTCTTCATCAACCTACTCCGGACACTTCGACGTCACTAGCCGACCAGCTCCGTCACGTTAGCTGGACCGAGGGCTTTGCCTCGGCGAGCCAACCTTTGCCAGCATTGTCGTGCCGTCATTTTATCGCCCATCAGGCAATGGGTGTGCGGATCAAGTCCCAATTTTGGGAATCACCTTCCTTCGGATTGCTACAACTAATAAACCAGGTGTATTAAATGGTGGCCGCATTAACGACAGTCACATGGTGGTTCAGTCAGTTTTCGTACATAGTCCAGCGAACGCCGCATCCGGAGCTCGGACCGACCTGTGAATTCAGGCTTTGTCACGCCTTCACCGCATCACGCCGACGCCCTGCACCGACATTGACTTCGACGCCAGGCCATATTTCTTTTATTACTCACTTTGCATAAATTATTTATTATGCAACGTTTTTTTAATTATCATTATTACTATTATCTCCGGTTTGCACTATTTTTTGTGCACAGGAAAATGATCCGGGGACTTCGGCGTCACTCTGCCGGTCTGCATTGACCATGCTATGTCACCACTTCGACATGTCTAACTCTCCGCTCCGCCACCTCGGGACCGGCTTGGGGGATGGAACCTTGTCCGGCATCAAGCTCGGACCGTGTCATCAATACCGAACACATTAACCAGCTAAGTCGCTTTCATGCTCAAAGCTTTAATTTCTAACTTGTGTTCGGTTCGACCAAGCATTATACTTTTTTGGAAAAAAGTTGCTTGTAAAAAATTTCCTTGTCCAAACTTTGTTTGTGACGCATAAATTCAAATACCCAATTCAGTTGGGGGCTTCCTTCATGAAGCTTTTCCTCTTGCATATGATTATACTTGTACGGCTTTGTTCCTTGTTCGTGTATTACGCCACAATATGCACCATATTGACTTAAGCGATTTGCAAGCTGGGTTGCCTCGCTCTTGTGTTTACCGCTATGTTCCCGATTGTTCGGCTAGGGAGTAAAGGGAGCACCTCTGCGATTGTCACGATCGGGTCACCCAAGGCGGACCTCAGACTGGGTGAAGCCGAAAGCTAGCGCTCTTATTGTTTTCAATTATGGTCGGCACACAACGGAACTCATGAGTACAAAAAATCTATTGCACAAGTCTCATAATAACAATGAGCACCGAAGAAAGGTATCGGTGGGGGTACTATTTTCTTCGAAGATGCTTCTTACACTTCACAGTAATATAGCATAAGTTCCCTGAGCGTGCTTTGTCTGTTATAGCCTTATGGCCTGATTGCCTGGTTATTGGAAACACTGTCGATATTCTCGACAGATGGAGTACATAACACTTTTCGGTCCTTGACCGAAGAGGGAGAAGCCGACGGTCGGTTAAGACGCGTTTAAAGTTTGGTTGAACATAGATATGATATAAGTACTTCGGCAATCATTCTTTTACCCAAGTCACTTGAGGGCTCTTAAATTTATTTGAGCCGTTTTATAATAAGTGTTCTTCTTCTTAGTCGTTGCAAAGTTTTATTATTATTATTATTATTATTATTATTATTATTATTTATCACTCCTTTTTTCGACACGAGTGTGTGGTCACTAGCCGGGGAGTCTAATTTCTCACTCAAAGCCGCTAGAGTTTAGTTTGCTAAGTTGGCCTAACGAGAAGTACTCCGCCTTCGAGATAGGAGGTTGAAGCCGTAGGCTGACCCACTTGAAGTCTTGAGATAGGATGTATCATGTTAAAGCACGACAAAAGCACTTTTTTTCTAAGGCCAATTTTCGGATTGGCACCGAACACTTGATCTTGTTCGGACATCAAGTTTTTACTGACGTTTTTTGGTTTTCCAAGCTTGTGGCACTTTTAAGCTATTTGTGTGTTTTCAGCACAAGTCTCGCAGTGCAATGCTGGACACCTTTAGAGATTCGGCAAAAACATTCTCGAATATTGCTATATATGCATCGGTTTCGAATTGTGTCTTCGGTCAATAGTTGGGTTGCCCGGCTCCTGCTCTTGCCTCCTACGTTCCGCTTTGTTCGGCTAGGTGTGCAAAGGGAGAACCACTGCGATTGTGCTTCCAGCTCACATGGTTAAGCACCTCAGTGGAGAAAGCCGAAAACTGACTATCACAATAAGCGTAAATTGGTCAGCGATCCGATGACGGTGTTAAATGACGAGCCATTCATAACAATGGCTGAAGTGTTTACGGCTTGACCTCGACTGTCGCCGAACACTACCGGGGGCTATTAACTGGCCTCCCAAACTAAATCCTCGATATTTTTCTCTTACATTGGAGCTGTGGTTTCATGATCATGCTTAGCATGACAACCCAAAGAAAGGAACCGATAGCGGGACTATTTTCTTTGGAAGACATTTCTTCTGTTAAATAGTAATATAACATATCTCTCTGCGTACCTTTGTTTATAAAACCGTATGGCCAGATTGCCTTGTTTGTTGTAAGTCTTTGCCCTCATAAAGACTTTATAAAGTAGGACAAACACTCCTCGGCTATTGGCCGAGGAGGTGGAAGCCGATGGTCGGTCAACAAAGTTTTGTACAATGCGGATCCGAGCATTAATGACGTAAAGTACTTGGATACATAGAGTCATTACACATAATTTGTGATTTTACTATGGATATCAATACTTAATTCGGCCACCCGTGCCCGCATTAAGGCTCAGGGGCTACTGGGCTTCAGGCTTATTATTTACAAATATTAAAGGGGCACATCGATCCCCTGATCTGGTGTTGCCACCCGACCAGTGTCTCGGGGGCTACTACATTGCCTGTCCAATGCAGAAATTTTTAAGTGTAATACAGTTTCCGAGGAGATTTTGATCCTTAGGTTGGTCGGTCGCACCCAACCTAAGTCTCGAGGATTGAGCATGCCGCCTTTTGTGTCCTGAAGTATTCTGTCGAGCTAGGACTTGATCCTCAGACCAATTTTGCAAATCAACCTAAGTCTCAATGGCTACTGGGATCAGCGGTCTTATGTCATCCTTCATGTGCATCTCGGGTTTTAGACCGATTCCCACCTTGAGGGCTACTGGCTATATATCTCGGCAGAGAATAAATTGCACCAATCAGAAATATTGACAAAAATCGGCCCACATTCGGGGTGGTGCACCACCTCGGAAGCAGTCTGGCATAAAGCTCGGGCGCTAGTGGCTGGCTCCATAGAGGGCATTTCCGGCATTAAGCTCGGCTAAACTCCTTCAAACTTCTTTGAACCAAGGTGATTTATGACACCTCGGATACAGTCCGGCGTTGGAGCTCGGATACAGTCCGGTGTTGGAGCTCGGATACATAGTCCGGCGTTGGAGCTCGGATACATTCTGGCGTTAGAGCTGGGAAGCGGTCCGGCGTTGGTGCTCGGCTGCAAAAGATACCTCGAATGCAGTCCGGCGTTGGAGCTCGGACGCAAGAGGACGCTGCCGCCCGGGAACAATTTCAAACCCGAGGTGTGGCATAAAAATAACAAGGCATTGATAAAGGCCGGAAACTTAAAGGGGCTCCTCGGTTACCCAACGTGTAAACTCGTCGAATGCATTTTGGCGATCCTCAAGATCGAAGATGAGAAGATTTGTTAAACCAGTTTTCAAGACCGACGACTGAAGATGAAGAATGGTTCGGAAGAATCGAGGAGCGTCCCTAACTTGAAGACCGGTTCAGGGGGCCCGACGACTGAAGATGAAGAATGGTTCGGAAGAATCGAGGAGCGTCCCTAACTTGAAGACCGGTTCAGGGGGCTACTGGCGGTGTCCTGGACTAAGGGGTACTCACCACGTCATCTCCCGATCTGTTAGATTGGGCCGAGGACCCCCATGGCCGTATACTCATGGGCCAATTCGGACAGCTACCGCATACAAGGAAGATTCCACAAGACTTGGCGATCAAGATAAGGACTCCTCCCCACCAGCGTATTCGGCTAGGACTCTTGTTATCCTAGGCCTCTGGTGCATTATGTAAACCGAGGCCAGGCTAGTCGATAAATCATATACAACAACAATCATACCATAGGCTAGCTTCTAGGGTTTAGCCTCTACGATCTCGTGGTAGATCAACTCTTGTAATACCCATATCATCAATATCAATCAAGCAGGACGTAGGGTTTTACCTCCATCAAGAGGGCCCGAACCTGGGTAAAACATCATGTCCCCTGCCTCCTGTTACCATCGATCCTAGACGCATAGTTTGGGACCCCCTACCCGAGATCTGCCGGTTTTGACACCGACAGTGATCAGCCCATGAGTCATCCTGAGCAATTGGCGTCAATGGACGACCAATGCTGATGAGTTCGCTATTCATGAGAACAGGCGATGATACCAAACTGTGCTCGATCTGAGGAAGGACTTCATCATCTTCAACATTGTCTTGATGACCAATGTCTTCAGCCGCGGTGGGGTCAACATCTAGAATGTCTTCAGCTTCAGGAGCCTTTGTGGAAGCAGGCTCAGGAACTACCAAACGACGTTCTTGGTGTGCAGAGGGAGGACGAGCAACGGAAATTGGTTCGACAACAAGGGGCTCTGTGGAAGCAGCCCAGTCTCTCTTCTTTGTCTTTATCTTCTTGGTTGGTGCAGCATCATCAGTGGTGGCTTTGGTCTTGCGCTTTCTGGCTTCGGCTTCAACTGCCCTAGTTTTCTTGAGCTCCGAAGCCACTATGGGGACTTTAGGCTTCGAGCCTGTCATACTGGCCGGGAAGACAATGCGAAGTTCTTCCTTCCTTGATGCTTCTGGTTGGGCCACAGTTGGCTTCTTCTTCTTCTTGGCAGCCATTCTGGGGTCGATGCCTAGTCGCCCCAAAGCCTTGCGCTTTTCAGCTTCATTGTAGCCTTGAACACATTTGGCGGCGAGATTCTTCATGCGCTCATGAGAACCTCTTGCTTCTTCACGTTTCTTGTGAAACGCCTCCTTGAGCTCATGCAGCATGACCTTGAAGTTTTGAATGTCTTCAACATTGAGTTTGGCCATGTGCTTCTTGAACTGAGCCTTTTCATAGTCAATCTTGTGCTTCAGCTCAACAATCTTCTGTGCAAGAGCCAGCTCAGGAGCAATGGCTCCATGGAAAGAGACGCCGAGGCCAATCGGGAGCTGAAGATCATCAAAACTGAGGTCTGGGCTGTCAAACCACTCATCAATGAACTTGTACAGGATCTCCACATCAAAGAGGGGAAGATCATTGAAGATTTCCGCCTCTTTCTTGCTCTTTATCAATTGCTCAAGAGCGTCATCGCCAAGATCGTCGTCGCTAGACAGATCAATGGCTTCGTTCTCGTTCCTCAGAACAGCAGTAGGGGTCAGAACAGGACTGGAGGAGTGCACGGGCTTCTTCTTTTTCTTCTCAGTCTTGGAGATGCGGGAGAGATCTTTAGACTGCGCACTTGGTGTAGGAGGAGCAGTGGCCAAGGGCTTCATGCGTGACACTTTTGGTGGAGTCGAAAGCTTCGAAGCCTTAGGTTTCTTCTGCTTCTTCGGCTTTGGTGGTGCAGGCACTTTGTCAGAGTCAGCGTCGTCTACAGGTTGATCCACGTCTGCCCCTTGAACCATTATATGAGTGATGAGACCTTCTAAGTTGTAGAAGGGCCCAACAAGATTGGGTTCAGCTTCGCGTGTGCCATCGACACGTGGCGCAGAGGGGCCTGGGTTGAAGTCTAATCCCAAAGACTTCTTGTTTTCCTTGGCCGAGTTCTTTGCAAATTGATAGTTGCGCTTGAACAGATTGTCATCTCGACACCATAGCAATGACGATGGGTCGGCATCAGTAGGCTGTGGCCCTCGGACCATGCAAGGGTAGAATCCTTGAGCAATGGCTTCAGTTCTGGTCTTGGGTTGAAGATTTTTATAGAGAATATCTCCCCAAGGATGCGTGATAGCATTCTTCTCAGCATACTCCTTGGTGACGAATTTGTACTTGAACCATTGCTCGGCCCAATATATTTGAATCCATTGGATTCGTGTCTTGTGCTGACCATAGCTTTCTTTGGGGTCAGTTTTCTATAGTTCATAGAGATCTTTGGGCAGATCCATTGATGTACCCCCATGGCGCTGTCTGCCACCCTTCCTTGCTGATTTCTCTATTGCCATGAAGTTTAGACTGAAAGGCTTCAACACTGTCAAAGTCTTTCGTCTGCTGGTCAGACAGGAACTGGCTTCGGGAGAATTTATGTGATGCTGTAAGAACTCTGCAAATGAATGCAGACTATGAGAACCAAGGGATTCTCCCATGGACATGTACCTGTGACAGCATTAGAGATGCGAGGGAAGGGGAAGAGGTCATATGCATTCTTAGAAGATTTTGAAGATAAATCAGTTTAGAAGACATTGATCTCATAGTGCGAAGACATTCACTCATATGTAGAGAGTTGGTTCCAGATTTGTACGAATCCATGAATAAGTACAAATGAGGAATCTAACTACTTTGTGAAGCATAAGTGAATATACTAGGCATGTTATGAGATGCAGAACAAGATAGATCCAACTTTGTAGGAGCAGAAACCACTTGTGGTTGAAAAGGATGAATCTATCGGATCAAAAAGGACAGTAAAAAGATTTTTTATTTATCACTCGAGGAACTGCTAGACGGAGTAGGATATGAGGCCGAGCAGTTCGATCTTCCGTGCCCTAACTTGGCGACGGAGGACACCTACGGCGACGACAGAGAAGAGATGTCCGCGGCCGGCGTGAGGACGGAGTCGGTGAGGTCGTGGCAGCTAAGCGCTTCGTCGCCGATGTCGTCGAGGGCTAGCGGTGGCGCTAGGGTTTGTGCGAGAAGGAGAAGTGGAAGAAGAGATAATGACCGGGGTGAGGCGTGTATTTATAAGGACAGGGACGACATAGCGTTATTACACAGGTGCCCCTGGCGGTTCACATCTGAAGGACACGTGGCGATCATGCAACACATCGGAGGTTGTTCCATGTTCCCACGTACGCCTGGATTGTCGGGTGGTCGTTCCCGCTTCTCCGGGTTTCAGGCAAAAAGGATTGAGCATTTTAAAACAGATTTAATGATTGTCACTGTATCTTCTGCCGACAAGGACGCAGCGAAGACATTCGACTGTTTCAATAGAATGCATATGATTTGGATAGATAGATTTGAGACGGGAGCATAGATAGGTTAGGATCCGATCACATTCACTTAGTTCAAAAGATTCAACTAGAAGACATAGCTATAAGTGAATGCTGTAGAGGATAGAAAGCAAATATATGAATATATCCGAATAAGACCAAATCAACATAGTGAAGATAAACATGAAGCCATGTTAATATTGAAGACAAACCAAATGCGAAGACTTTGCAAATGTAACGCCAACAGAAAATACTCCAAAAAAAAGTTTGGTGGTGGCGTTACCCACCGTATAGGAAGTATTAGACCCAGACACGACGCACAATTATCGTGGCGCTCTGAAGTCAAATTCCGCGTTAATGTATTCAAACTTAGAGTGTAAGTCTTCATTAGTTGAAGATATACATTACTTCGTGTGTTGCACATCTAAGTCATCAACATGCATAAGTGTTAGGATGTGTGCATGATCACATGACATTTGAGGATTCCAAGATATTTAGCTCACACCACAACTTGCAAAACCTTTTCTCATCCAAGGGCTTTGTGAAGATATCTGCCAGTTGCTCTTCAGTGTTGACGTGAATGATATCAATATCTTCCTTCATGACATGATCTCTGAGAAAGTCATGACGGATCGGAATGTGCTTTGTCTTCGAGTGCTGAACTAGGTTGTTGGCAATCTTGATGGCGCTTTCATTGTCGCAGTAGAGTGGCACTTGCTTCAAATGAATGCCATAGTCTTTGAGTGTTTGCTTCATCCAGAGAAGCTGAGCGCAGCAAGATCCAGCAGCAATGTATTCAGATTCAGCAGTGGAGAGAGATACATAGTTCTTCTTCTTTGAAGACCAACACACAAGTGATCGTCCCAAAAAGTGACATGTGCCTGATGTAGACTTGCGATCCACCTTGTCACCAGCATAATCAGCATCCGAGAATCCAACTAGATCAAACTCTGAGCCCTTTGGATACCATAATCCTAGTGTTGGGGTGTAAGCCAAATATCGAAGAATTCGCTTCAGAGCTAAGTGATGCGATTCCTTTGGTGCCGCTTGGAATCGGGCACACATGCAAACACTAAGCATGATATCTGGCCTAGATGCACATAAATAAAGCAAAGAACCAATCATGGAGCGGTATACCTTTTGATCGAACTCTTTACCATTGGCGTCAGGATCCAGATGACTCTTGGTAGGCATTGGCGTCGTATAACCTTTGCAGTCTTGCATTCCAAACTTCTTCGGGCAATCTTTGAGGTATTTCTCTTGATATATGAAGATGTCGTTGCGTTGCTGCCGTATTTGAAGACCAAGGAAGAACTTCAGCTCACCCATCATGGACATCTGATATTGCTCTTGCATCATGTATGCAAACTCATCACTGTATTTCTGATTAGTGCAGCCGAAGATAATGTCATCCACATATATTTGGCACACAAACAGTTCACCATCATATGTCTTCTTGAAGAGTGTGGGATCCAGGGAACTAGGTTTGACATCTTTTCTCTTCAGGAAGTCTTTGAGTGTGTCATACCAAGCACGAGGGGCTTGTTTGAGGCCATGCAGTGCCTTGTTGAGCTTCTAAACCATGTCAGGATGTTTTGGATCTTGAAAACCAGGCGGTTGTGCAACCTACACTTCTTCTTCAATCTTGCCATTGAGGAAGGCACTCTTCACATCCATTTGATACAGAAGGATGTTATGATGATTTGCATAGGCTAGCAGTATGCGTATGGCTTCAAGCCTAGCCACTGGAGCAAATGTTTCATCGAAGTCAATTCCTTCAACTTGAGTGTATCCTTGAGCAACGAGACGAGCCTTGTTTCTGACAACTTGACCATGCTCATCTTGCTTGTTGCCATATATCCATTTAGTGCCTATGATATTGTGTTTACGAGGATCAGGACGCTTGACCAGTTCCCATACGTTATTCAGCTCAAACTATTGAAGCTCTTCTTGCATAGCTTGAATCCATTCAGGTTCCATGAAGGCTTCATCAACTTTCTTGGGTTCAGATATTGAGACAAATGCAAAGTGCCCACAGAAATTTGCTAGTTGTGTTGCCCTTGAACGAGTGAGTGGACCAGGTGCATTGATGCTATCGATTATCTTCTCAATCTGTACTTCATTTGCAACACAAGGATGAACTGGACGAAGATTTTGCTCTTGCTGATCATTGTCATCGTTTGAAGGATTGTCTTCAGGCTGAGCATTGTCTTCAGGTTGATCAGGTGCAGAGATGATAAGTTCCTCTTCAGGCTGTACTTCAGACGGTATGATTTCTCCAGTTCCCATAAGCTTGATGGATTGACTGGGTGGAATTTCATCTAGCACATTTGGCAGGTGCTCTCTTTGCGAGCCGTTAGTCTCATCGAACCGCACATCCATAGTTTCAACCATTTTATAGTGAAAGAGGTTGAAGACTCTGTAGGAGTGCGAATCCTTTCCGTAACCAAGCATAAAACCTTCATGTGCTTTCGGTGCAAATTTTGAAGTGTGATGTGGATCCTTGATCCAGCACCTGGCACCAAATACTCTGAAGTAACTGACATTTGGCTTCTTACCAGTGAGGACTTCATAGGATGTTTTCTTCAGAAGCTTGTGAAGATAAACACGGTTGATGACATGGAATGCAGTATCAATAGCTTCAGGCCAGAACTTTCTTGGTGTCTTATATTCATTGAGCATCGTCCGAGCCATCTCAATGAGTGGTCTGTTCTTGCATTCCACGATGCCATTCTGCTGCGGCATGTATGGAGCTGAGAACTCATGAGTGATGCCCAATGTATCAAGATAAGTGTCGAGGCCGATGTTCTTGAATTCAGTGCCATTGTCACTTCTGATGTGCTTGATCTTGACGCCATAGTTGTTCATGGCTCGATTGGCGAAGCGTCTGAAGACATCCCGCACTTCAGTCTTGTAGAGGATTATATGCACCCATGTATATCTTGAATAATCATCAACAATGACAAAGCCATAGAGACAAGCAGTAGTAGTAAGGGTAGAGTAGTGAGTAGGGCCGAAGAGGTCCATGTGTAGCAGTTCGAAGGGTTGAGACATTGTCATGATTGTCTTCGAGGGATGCTTGGCCCTCGTCATTTTTCCAGCTTCGCAGGCACCGCATAAGTGATCCTTCTTGAACTTGATGCCCTCGATGCCTATGACGTGCTTCTTCTTTGCAAGAGTGTGCAAGTTCCTCATGCCAGCATGCCCTAGCCTCCGATGCCAGAGCCAGCATTCTGAAGCTTTTGCAAGAAGACATACAACAAGCTGTGGTCCTGCTGAGAAATCCACCATGTACAAATCATCTTTCCGATACCCTTCAAAGACTAGAGACTTGTCAGATTCCATTAGAACAAGGCAACGATATTTTTCAAATATCACAATCATGTTCAAATCGCAAATCATTGAGACAGACATTAAGTTGAAACCAAGGGATTCAACAAGCATCACTTTATCCACGTGCTGATCCTTTGAGATTGCAACTCTACCTAGACCCAATACCTTGCTTTTACCAGTATCAGCAAATGTGATGTGACTTTTGTCAAATGGATGTAAGGTTGAGTCCATGAGAAGACTTCGCTTGCCAGTCATGTGATTAGTACATCCACTATCAATAATACATTCTGAAGCAGCTGGTGTCATACCCTACAGTGCAGTTAGGGGGATAGGCTTCACGAAGAGCATTGTGAAGCATAAACATTTGACGAGCAAGAGGATTATTAAAGCTTAGATCAAGGTTAGGACCTCTGGAAAGTAGCAAGCGACTCAGGAACAAAATACATAATAAGACCATTTAGGAATTTGATCTTGCGCCCTACAAGATGTTTAAGGTCCCCAGCAATAGCTTCAGACGCATTTGATTTTCGGCTGGAGACCTTTCCCTGCAAAAGAGAGTTAAGCTTTCTTAGCCACCCACATCTTCAAGGGTGGCTTCGAAGCAATGAGTCTAAGTGCAGCATCTGAGAACTCTGGCTTTGGAGCCCTAGCAAATAGTCTTGCAGGTGGACAATAGTACTCATAAGAATAAGCAGAGTAGTTCTGGGTCTTATGAACATGGCGGGTTGATGAAACACGGTCATATTCATACGCCTGAGTATGGTTTCCCTGCAAAACATTTGCATTAGTGCGACTCAGGTGAGTCCTCTGTCTGTATGAAGCCTTTGGACCATATGAAGCCTGTGGTCTGGGGTTTGTCTTCTTCCCTTGTGGTGTCATGACGACATTCATAGGAAGATTCTCCAGACACCTTTTCGGCACCCAGACTTTCGTCATAGGTGGCCCATTCCTGCAGTTAGTACCAATATACCTGGCAAACACTTCACCATTTTGATTCTTAAACAGTTTATAGTTTGCATCAAAGGATTCATCAATAGAGATGGGATTAGCACAAGTGAAGCCAGATAGGGCGGATGGATCCACTGAAGGTTCCTTTGCAGCAACACATGTGTTTTTGGGGTACTGCTCAGGTTTCCAGTGAGAGCCATCAGCATTCATTTTCCTTTCGAACCCAACACCCTGTTTCCTAGGGTTTTGGTTCAGGATCTGCCTTTTAAGGACATCACATAGTGTCTGATGCCCTTTGAGACTTTTGTACATCCCTATTTCAAGCAATGTCTTCAACCTAGCATTTTCATCAGCAATAGCAGTGGCATCCTCAGCATAGGGGTTAGTTACCACATCAACAATTGAAGATATTGCAATAGTAGCAGCAGTAGAACATCCAGCAATAGAAGTAGCGTTATCACGCTCAAGGCATTTAAGACATGATGGTTCAAATCCTTCCTGAGCGGGACTGATCTATTCGGCGCGAAGTGACTCGTTTTCCTTTTGAAGATCTTCATGAGCCGCTCTCAATTTCTCAAGTTCTTGCTTCCTTTGAAGATAATCATAGGAAAGCTTTTCATGAGTTGTTGAGAGTGTTTCATGACGACTTTCAAGTTCCTCATACTTAACATGAAGATTTTTTATGTCTTCAATTAAGGACTGAGATCGAGTCATTTCAGCATCCAACAGGTCATCGCTTTTGTCTAACAGTTTTTGAATATGTTCCATAGCTTTCTGTTGTTCAGTTGCAATTTTAGCAAGTGTTTTGTAGCTGGGTTTGGAACCACAATCAGAGTCATCTTTGCTGGATGTTTGATAGTGAGTATTGCGTGAGTTTACCTTGGCACCGCGTGCCATGAAGCAGTAGGTGGGAGCGGAGTTGTCCTTGTCATTAGCATCGGCGTCGGTGACGAAGTCATTGTCTTCAGTACTGAAGATGGACTTGGCAACGTAGGCTGTAGCCAGACTTGCAACGCCAGAATCGGACTCCTCCTCAGACTCCGCCTCTGCCTCCTCAGAAGCAGACTCCTCCTCTGAATCCATTTCCTTGCCAACAAATGCACGAGTCTTGCCAGATGAGCTCTTCTTGTGTGATGAAGACTTTGAGGAAGACTTGGAAGAAGACTTTGAGTATTTCTTCTTCTTCTTGTCATCAGAATCATATTCCTTGCTCTTCTTCTTCTTCTTCTTGTTCTCATTGTCCCACTGCGGACACTCAGAGATGTAGTGACCAGGTTTCTTGCACTTGTGGCATGTTCTCTTCTTGTAGTCATGAGCAGAAGCTTCATCATTCCTTGAGCTGGATCGTGAGGACTTTCTGAAGCCTTTCTTCTTGGTGAATTTCTGGAACTTCTTCACAAGCATAGCAAGCTTCTTTCCAATCTCTTCAGGATCATCAGAACTACAGTCAGATTCTTCTTCAGATGAGGAAACAACTTTTGCCTTCAAGGCACGAGTTCGGCCATAGTTGGGACCGTAGATGTCTCTTTTCTCAGAAAGCTCAAACTCATGTGTGTTGAGCCTTTCAAGTATGTCAGACGGATCGAGTCTCTTGAAGTCAGGGCATTCTTGAATCATCAGTGCTAGGGTGTCAAACGAGCTGTCAAGTGATCTCAGGAGTGTCTTGACGATTTCATGCTTGGTGATCTCAGTAGCGCCGAGAGCTTGAAGCTCATTTGTGATGTCAGTGAGTTGATCAAACATGAGCTGAACATTCTCATTGTCGTTTCTCTTGAAGTGGTTGAAGAGGTTGTGAAGGACACTGATCCTTTGATCTCTCTGGGTTGAGACGCCTTCGTTGACCTTGGAGAGCCAGTCCCAGACTAGCTTAGATGTTTCCAAAGCACTCACACGGCCATACTGCCCTTTGGTCAGATGACCACAGATGATGTTCTTGGCAATGGAATCCAGTTGGACGAACTTCTTGACATCAGCAGCGGTGACACCTTCACCAGCCTTGGGAACGCCATTTTTGACGACATACCAGAGGTCGACATCAATGGCTTCAAGATGCATGCGCATCTTATTCTTCAAGTAGGGATATTCAGTTCCATCGAAGACGGGGCACGCATCGGAGACTTTGATTATCCCTGCAGTCGACATAGCTAAAACTCCAGGTGGTTAAACCGAATCACATAGAACAAGGGAGTACCTTGCTCTAATACCAATTGAAAGTGCTAGTTATCGACTAGGGGGGGTGAATAGGCGATCGATTTTTATGAAAGTCTTCAAAACATGGAAGTTTCGAAGACAAACAATAGAAATGAACCTATTAACATGCAGCGGAAGGTAGACTACACTAGGCAAGCCATAGTCAAGTATTCAATGAAGTGAAAGCACAAAGACTAATAGCAGCTAGGCAGTATGGATCAGGATGGAAGATAGTATGAAGCCAATCAGAACAAGCAGTCACACGGTGAAGACAAATAGATAATGCAAACATGCAATGACTTCACAAGGACTGCCGGTGTCAAAACCGGTGGATCTTGGGTAGGGGGTCCCGAACTGTGCGTCTAAGGCGGATGGTAACAGGAGGCAGGGGACACGATGTTTTACCCAAGTTCGGGCCCTCTTGATGGAGGTAAAACCCTACGTCCTGCTTGATTATTCTTGATAATATGAGTAGTAAAAGAGTTGATCTACCATGATATCGGAGAGGCTAAACCCTAGAAGCTAGCCTATGGTATGATTTTATGTTGTCCTACGGACTAAAACCCTCCAGTTTATATAGACACCGGAAGGGGCTAGGGTTACACAAGGTCGGTTACAAAGGAGGAGATATACATATCCATATTGCCTAGCTTGCCTTCCACGCCAAGTAGAGTCCCATCCGGACACGGGACGAAGTCTTCAATCTCGTATCTTCATAGTCCAACAGTCCGGCCAAAGGATATAGTCCGGCTGTCTGGAGACCCCCTAATCCAGGACTCCCTCAGTAGCCCCTGAACCAGGCTTCAATGACGATGAGTCCGGCGCGCAGTGTTGTCTTCGGCATTGCAAGGCGGGTTCCTCCTCCGAATACACCACGGAAGAATTTGAATACAAGGATAGTGTCCGACCCTGCAAAATAAGTTCCACATACCACCGTAGAGAGAATAATATTACCTCAAATCTAATCTGCGGACACGTTTTGGCAGCATGACATCACGCCACGGCCCGGTAATTATTTGAACCGTTTTTCTTTAACCAGCCCCCACACATAACGCGAGGCGGTTTCTTGACACATCTTGTCAAAGCAGAGATTGTGTTCCCCTTATTACGGGATTCTCATAAATACGGACGTGGGTAACCCAACCGCACCATCAATTACGACACTTGGGGGATAAGCGAGTTTTACCAGGCAAGTGGGGGTGCATAGTTTAGTCTGCCCTTATAAAGGGATAAGATCTCACCTTTTTCTACCCACGCCTTCTTCCTCCTTGCTCATCCATTCTCGCGCACTCGAGCTCCAGCGCCCAAGTTCGCATCCTCCTCCTCAACTCTCTCCAAACATGTCCAGAGCGGGAGGCAAGTGGATGGCCTCCTCCATCACGGAGGGGCACATCAAAAAGTTACGTGGAGCCGGATACTTAGCCGCGGATATCGTGCACCGGCTGCCAGCCGCGGGGCAGATCGTCCCTACCCTGGAACCTCATGAAAGGGTGGTTTTCCTCCCCCATTTCGTCCGCGGATTGGGGTTTCCTCTCCATCCAATCGTCCGCGGCCTCATGTTCTACTACGGGCTGGACTTTCATGATCTGGCCCTGAATTTCATCCTCAACATCTCGGCGTTCATCGCCGTGTGCGAGGCTTTCCTCCGCATCCGACCCCACTTCGGCCTATGGCTGAAGACCTTCAATATCAAGCCGAAGGTTGTAGGCGGCCAACAAGCGGAATGCGGCGGAGCCATGGTGGGCAAAATGCCCAATGTTGCATGGCTCGAGGGCTCCTTCATGGAGACCGTAAAGGGGTGGCAATCGGGGTGGTTCTACATCACCGAGACGCGCGACACCAACTGGGTGGCGGCCCCCGAGTTTCGATCCGGAATCCCCACGCGACTCACTTCCTGGAAGGAGAAGGGCCTGTCCTGGGGTTCATCGGTGGAGCTGGACAGACTCCAGAAGTGTATCCGGAACATGACAAGCAAGAAACTTAAGCTTGTCAACATAGTCCAGGTCATGCTCTTCCGCCTGATCCTCCCATGTCAACAAGGGGATTTCAACTTATGGGAGTTTGACCCGGCCCGACACCAGACTCTAAGCGAGCTCTTCGACACGACGCACAAAGACGTCTGGAGGGTGCTGTAGAAGGGCGTCGAGGTACCTCCCTCTCTCACCGAGGACCGTGGGCTAAGCGCGAAGCGCCCTGCGAATCCGGTAAGTTTTGTACATCTGGTAGGATATTTATTTCCCATAGCTTAACCATGTGCGGGGTCTGAGCTCCCATGCCTTTAATAGGACTGTGTGGAGGCGTCGGAGCAGATTGACTGTCTGGCCCCTCTGTCCGAAGACACTGCGGACGCTCTCCTGACGGAGATGCGGACTCCGGCTCCTTACGAGGTGCCGAAGAAGACCAAGAACAAGGCCAAGGGAACCTGAAAGAGTTCCCGGCACCAGGTGGTATCGGACTCATCGTCCGATAACACCGAGACATCCTCCTCCCGTGAAAACAAGGAGAAGGAAGATGAAGATTCTCCCCCTCCAGCCCATGGAGACAAGAAAAGGAAGGCTGACCCAACCGGGGAGGCCGAAGGGTCCAAGAAGGGAAGAACTCTCCTTCCGGACTGCTCCGCCACCGCCGCCGACAGCGAAGACAAGTGGCTGCTCAGGGCCAAGCCCCTGGTGAAGTCGTAAGTATTCGGATACCAGAGTAACTCATAGCATACCTTTGTCGCACTGCTTCTCCTAACGCCGAATATGATTATGCAGTCCGCCCCAAGCCCGTATCGATGTATCATCGTCGAACGGTTCCTTGGACTCGTCGGACATGAATAGTGATACACTTCCAACCGCCACCTCTCCTTGCCCTGCGGACAATGCCGAGGTATTGTCTCAAGGGACACCGAGCCGGGGGGAGACAGTCCTGGAGGCGCCTCAAGGCGACCTTCTGGACTCCAGGAGCAAAGGGAGCAAGTCTCCCGGTGTTGGGGATCGTAGCAGAAATTAAAAAAATTCTACGCATCACCAAGATCAATCTATGGAGTATTCTAGCAACAAGGGGAATAGGAGTGCATCTACATACCCTTGTAGATCGCGAGCGGAAGCGTTCAAGTGAACGGGGATGATGGAGTCGTACTCGCCATGATCCAAATCACCGATGACCAAGTGCCGAATGGACATCACCTCCGCGTTCAACACACGTACGGTTGGGAAGACGTCTCCTCCTTCTTGATCCAGCAAGGGGGAAGGAGAGGTTGATGAAGATCCAGCAGCACGACGGCGTGGTGGTGGATGCAGCAGGATCCCGACAGGGCTTCGCCAAGCACAAGCGGGGAGGAGAGGTGTTACGGAGGGAGAGGGAGGCGCCAAGAGCAAGGTGTGGCTGCCCTCCCTCCCCTCCACTATATATAGGGGCTAGGGGGGCGCATGCCCCCTTGGAGATCCCATCTAAAGGGGGGGCGGCGGCCCCTGGGGGCAACGGCCCCCTTAGGGTTTCCAACCAGGGGGGCGCATGCCCCCTCGGGGGGCAACGACCCCCTAGGGTTTCCAACCTTAGGCGCCTTGGGCCCTTGGGTGGGGCGCACCAGCCCACCAGGGGCTGGTTCCCACGCCACTTCAGCCCATGGGGCCCTCCGGGATAGGTAGCCCCATCCAGTGGACCCCCGGGACCCTTTCGGTGGTCCCGGTACAATACCGATGACCCCCGAAACTTTCTCGATGGCCGAAACTGGACTTCCTATATATAAATCTTTACCTCCGGACCATTCCGGAACTCCTCGTGACGTCCGGGATCTCATCCGGGACTCCTAACAACTTTCAGGTTACTGCATACTAATATCTCTACAACCCTAGCGTCACCGAACCTTAAGTGTGTAGACCCTACGGGTTCGGGAGACACACAGACATGACCGAGACGCCTCTCCGGTCAATAACCAACAGCGGGATCTGGATACCCATGTTGGCTCCCACATGCTCCTCGATGATCTCATCGGATGAACCACGATGTCGAGGACTTAATCAATCCCGTATTCAATTCCCTTTGTCAATCGGTACGTTACTTGCCCGAGACTCGATCGTCGGTATCCCAATACCTTGTTCAATCTCGTTACCGGCAAGTCACTTTACTCGTACCGTAATGCATGATCCCGTGACCAACCCCTTGGTCACATTGAGCTCATTATGATGACGCATTACTGAGTGGGCCCAAGAGATACCTCTCCGTCATACGGAGTGACAAATCCCAGTCTCGATTTGTGCCAACCCAACAGACACTTTCAGAGATGCCCGTAGTGCACCTTTATAGCCACCCAGTTACGTTGTGACATTTGATACACCCAAAGCACTCCTACGGTATCCGGGAGTTGCACAATCTCATGGTCTAAGGAAATGATACTTGACATTAGAAAAGCTCTAGCAAACGAACTACACGATCTTTGTGCTATGCTTAGGTTTGGGTCTTGTCCATCACATCATTCTCCTAATGATGTGATCCCGTTATCAATGACATCCCCATGTCCATAGCCAGGAAACCATGACTATCTGTTGATCAACGAGCTAGTCAACTAGAGGCTCACTAGGGACACATTGTGGTCTATGTATTCACACATGTATTACGATTTCCGGATAATACAATTATAGCATGAACAATAGACAATTATCATGAACAAGGAAATATAATAATCTTTTATTATTGCCTCTAGGGCATATTTCCAACAGTCTCCCACTTGCACTAGAGACAATAGTCTAGTTACATTGTGATGAATCGTACACCCATGGAATTTTGGTGTTGATCATGTTTTGCTCTAGGGAGAGGTTTAGTCAATGGATCTGCCACATTCAGGTCCGTATGTACTTTACAAATCTCTATGTCTCCATTTTGAACACTTTCACGAATGGAGTTGAAGCAGCGCTTGATATGCCTGGTCTTCCTGTGAAACCTGGGCTCCTTCGCAAGGGTAATAGCTCCAGTGTTGTCACAGAAGAGAGTCATTGGGTCCGACGCATTGGGTATGACTCCTAGGTCGGTAATGAACTCCTTCACCCAGACTGCTTCTTGTGCTGCCTCCGAGGCTGCCATATACTCTGCTTGATCCCGCCACGACGCTTTGCTTGCAACTGCACCAGCTTACTGCCCCACCATTCAAAATATACACGTATTCGGTTTGTGACTTAGAGTCATCCAGATCTGTGTCGAAGCTGGCGTCGACATAACCCTTTACGACGAGCTCTTCGGCACCTCCATAAACGAGAAACATATCCTTGGTCCTTTTCAGGTACTTCAGGATGTTTTTGACCGTTGTCCAGTGTTCCTTGCCGGGATTACTTTGGTACCTACCTACCAAACTTATGGCAAGGTTTACATCGGGTCTGGTACATAGCATGACATACATAATAGACCCTATGGCTGAGGCATAGGGGGTGACACTCATCTCTTCTATATCTTCTACCGTGGTCGGGCATTGAGCGTGCTCAATCGCACACCTTGCAATACAGGCAAGAACCCCTTCTTGGACTGATCCATATTGAACTTCTTCAATATCTTGTCAAGGTACGTACTTTGTGAAAGACCGATGAGGCGTCTCGATCTATCTCTATAGATCTTGATGCCTAATATATAAGTAGCTTCTCCAAGGTCCTTCATTGGAAAACACTTGTTCAAATAGGCCTTTATGCTTTCCAAGAATTCTATATCATTTCCCATCAACAGTATGTCATCCACATATAATATGAGAAATGCTATAGAGCTCCCACTCACTTTCTTGTAAACGCAGGCTTCTCCATAAGTCTGCATAAACCCAAACGCTTTGATCATCTCATCAAAGCGAATGTTCCAACTCCGAGATGCTTGCACCAGCCCATAGATTGAGCGTTGGAGCTTGCACACCTTGTTAGCATTCTTAGGATCGACAAAACCTTCCGACTGCATCATATACAATTCTTCCTTAAGAAAGCCGTTAAGGAGTGCCGTTTTGACGTCCATTTGCCATATCTCATAATCATAGAATGCGGCAATTGCTAACATGATTCGGACGGACTTCAGCTTCGCTACGGGTGAGAAAGTCTCATCGTAGTCAACCCCTTGAACTTGTCGATAACCCTTAGCGACAAGTCGAGCCTTATAGATGGTCACATTACTATCCGCGTCTGTCTTCTTCTTAAAGATCCATTTATTTTCTATGGATCGCCGATCTTCGGGCAAGTCAGTCAAAGTCCATACTTTGTTTTCATACATGGATTCTATCTCGGATTTCATGGCTTCTAGCCATTTGTCGGAATCTGGGCCCGCCATCGCTTCTTCATAGTTTGAAGGTTCACCGTTGTCCAACAACATGATTTCCAAGACAGGGTTGCCGTACCACTCTGGTGCGGAACATGTCCTTGTGGACCTACGAAGTTCAGTAGGAGCTTGATCCGAAGTATCTTGATCATCATCATTAACTTCCTCTCTAATCGGTGCAGGCACCACAGGAACATTTTCCTGAGCTGCGCTACTCTCTGCTTCAAGAGGCAGTACTTCATCAAGCTCTACTTTCCTCCCACTTACTTCTTTCGAGAGAAACTCCTTCTCTAGAAAGGATCCATTCTTGGCAATGAAGATATTGCCTTTGGATCTGAGGTAGAAGGTATACCCAATGGTTTCCTTAGGGTATCCTATGAAGACGCATTTTTCCGACTTGGGTTTGAGCTTTTCAGGTTGAAGTTTCTTGACATAAGCATCGCATCCCCAAACTTTTAGAAACGACAGAATAGGTTTCTTCCCAAACCATAATTCATATGGTGTCGTCTCAACGGATTTCGACGGAGCCCTATTTAAAGTGAATGCGGCAGTCTCTAAAGCATAGCCCCAAAATGATAGCGGTAAATCGGTAAGAGACATCATAGATTGCACCATATCTAATAGAGTGCGATTACGATGTTCGGACACACCATTACGCTGAGGTGTTCCAGGCGGCGTGAGTTGTGAAACTATTCCACATTTTCTTAAGTGTGTGCCAAATTCGTGACTCAAGTATTCTCCCCCACGATCTGATCGCAAGAACTTGATTTTCCTGTCACGTTGATTCTCAACCTCACTCTGAAATTCCTTGAACTTTTCAAAGGTCTCAGACTTGTGTTTCATTAAGTAGACATACCCATATCTACTCAAGTCATCAGTGAGGGTGAGAACATAACGATAGCCACCGCGAGCCTCAACACTCATTGGACCGCACACATCAGTATGTATGATTTCCAATAAGTTGGTTGCTCGCTCCATTGTTCCTGAGAACGGAGTCTTGGTCATTTTACCCATGAGGCATGGTTCGCACGTGTCAAATGATTCGTAATCAAGAGACTCTAAAAGTCCATCTGCATGGAGCTTCTTCATGCGTTTGACACCTATGTGACCAAGGCGGCAGTGCCACAAGTATGTGGGACTATCATTATCAACCTTACATCTTTTGGTATTCACACTATGAATATGTGTAGCATTACGCTCGAGATTCATTAAGAATAAACCATTCACCATCGGAGCATGACCATAAAACATATCTCTCATATAAATAGAACAACCATTATTCTCGGATTTAAATGAGTGGCCATCTCGAATTAAACGAGATCCTGATACAATGTGCATGCTCAAAGCTGGCACTAAATAACAATTATTGAGGTTTAAAACTAACCCCGTAGGTAAATGTAGAGGTAGCGTGCCGACGGCGATCACATCGACCTTGGAACCATTCCCGACGCGCATCGTCACCTCGTCCTTCGCCAGTCTCCGTTTATTCCGCAGCTCCTGCTTTGAGTTACAAATGTGAGCAACCGCACCGGTATCAAATACCCAGGAGCTACTATGAGTACTGGTAAGGTACACATCAATTACATGTATATCACATATACCTTTCGTGATGCCGGCCTTCTTGTCCGCTAAGTATTTGGGGCAGTTCCGCTTCCAGTGACCACTTCCCTTGCAATAAAAACACTCAGTCTCGGGCTTGGATCCATTCTTTGGCTTCTTCCTGGCAGCTTGCTTACCGGGCGCGGCAACTCCCTTGCCGTCCTTCTTGAAGTTCTTCTTACCCTTGCCTTTCTTGAACTTAGTGGTTTTATTCACCATCAACACTTGATGTTCCTTTTTGACTTCTACCTCTGCTGATTTCAGCATTGCAAATACTTCAGGAATGGTCCTTTCCATCCCCTGCATATTGAAGTTCATCACAAAGCTCTTGTAGCTCGGTGGAAGCGACTGAAGGATTCTGTCAATGACCGCGTCATCCGGGAGATTAACTCCCAGCTGAGTCAAGCGGTTATGCAACCTAGACATTTTGAGTATGTGCTCACTGACAGAACTATTTTCCTCCATCTTACAACTAAAGAACTTGTCGGAGACTTCATATCTCTCGACCCGGGCATGAGCTTGAAAAACCATTTTCAGCTCTTCAAACATTTCATATGCTCCGTGTCTCTCAAAATGCTTTTGGAGCCCCGGTTCTAAGCTGTAAAGCATGCCGCACTGAACGAGGGAGTAATCATCAGCACGTGTCTGCCAAGCGTTCATAACATCTTGGTTCTGTGGGACGGGTGCGTCACCTAGCGGTGCTTCTAGGACATAATCTTTCTTGGCAGCTATGAGGATGATCCTCAGGTTCCGGACCCAGTCCGTATAGTTGCTGCCATCGTCTTTCAGCTTGGTTTTCTCTAGGAACGCGTTGAAGTTGAGGACAACGTGGGCCATTTGATCTACAAGACATATTGTAAAGATTTTAGACTAAGTTCATGATAATTAAGTTCATCTAATTAAATTATTAAATGAACTCCCACTCAGATAGACATCCCTCCAGTCATCTAAGTATAACATGATCCGAGTTAACTAGGCCGTGTCCGATCATCACGTGAGACGGACTAGTCAACATCGGTGAACATCTTCATGTTGATCGTATCTTCTATACGACTCATGCTCGACCTTTCGGTCTTCTGTGTTCTGAGGCCATGTCTATACATGCTAGGCTCGTCAAGTAAACCTAAGTGTATTGCGTGTGTAAATCTGGCTTACACCCGTTGCATTCGAACGTTAGAATCTATCACACCCGATCATCACGTGGTGCTTCGAAACAACGAACCTTCGCAACGGTGCACATTTAGGGGGAACACTTTCTTGAAATTAATTTGAGGGATCATCTTATTTAAGCTACCGTCGTTCTAAGCAAATAAGATGTAAAACATGATAAACATCACATGCAATCAAATAGTGACATGATATGGCCATTATCATTTCGCTCCTTTGATCTCCATCTTCGGGGTGCCATGATCATCGTCGTCACCGGCATGACACCATGATCTCCATCATCGTGTCTTCATGAAGTTGTCACGTCAACTATTACTTCTACTACTATGGCTAACGCTTTAGCAATAAATTAAAGTAATTACATGACGTTTAATGTTGACACGCAGGTCATAAATAAATTAAGACAACTCCTATGGCTCCTGCCGGTTGTCATACTCATCGACATGCAAGTCGTGATTCCTATTACAAGAACATGAACATCTCATACATCACATATATCATTCATCACAACTTTTGGCCATATCACATCACAAAGCACTTGCTGCAAAAACAAGTTAGACGTCCTCTAATTGTTGTTGCAAGTTTTTACGTGGCTGCTATAGGTTTCTAGCAAGAACGTTTCTTACCTACGCCAAAACCACAACATGAATTGCCAATTTCTATTTACCCTTCATAAGGACCCTGTTCATCGAATCCGATCCAACTAAAGTGGGAGAGACAGACACCTGCCAGCCACCTTATGCAACTAGTGCATGTCAGTCGGTGGAACCAGTCTCACGTAAGCGTACGTGTAAGGTTGGTCCGGGCCGCTTCATCCCACAATACCGCCGAATCAAGATAAGACTAGTAACGGCAAGATAATTAACAATATCAACGCCCACAACTGCTTTGTGTTCTACTCGTGCATAGAAACTACGCATAAACCTGGCTCTGATACCATTGTTGGGGATCGTAGCAGAAATTAAAGAAATTCTACGCATCACCAAGATCAATCTATGGAGTATTCTAGCAACAAGGGGAATAGGAGTGCATCTACATACCCTTGTAGATCGCGAGCGGAAGCGTTCAAGTGAACGGGGATGATGGAGTCGTACTCGCCGTGATCCAAATCACCGATGACCAAGTGCCGAACGGACAGCACCTCCGCGTTCAACACACGTACGGTTGGCAAGACGTCTCCTCCTTCTTGATCCAGCAAGGGGGAAGGAGAGGTTGATGAAGATCCAGCAACACGACGGCGTGGTGGTGGATGCAGCAGGATCCCGGCAGGGCTTCGCCAAGCACAAGCGGGTAGGAGAGGTGTTACGGAGGGAGAGGGAGGCGCCAAGAGCAAGGTGCGGCTGCCCTCCCTCCCCTCCACTATATACAGGGGCTAGGGGGGCGCATGCCCCCTTGGAGATCCCATCTAAAGGGGGGCGGCGGCCCCTGGGGGCAACGGCCCCCTTAGGGTTTCCAACCAGGGGGGCGCATGCCCCCTCTGGGGGCAACGGCCCCCTAGGGTTTCCAACCCTAGGCGCCTTGGGCCCTTGGGTGGGGCGCACCAGCCCACCAGGGGCTGGTTCCCACGCCACTACAGCCCATGGGGCCCTCCGGGATAGGTGGCCCCATCCGGTGGACCCCGGGACCCTTCCGGTGGTCCCGGTACAATACCGGTGACCCCCGAAACTTCCCGATGGCCGAAACTGGACTTCCTATATAGAAATCTTTACCTCTGGACCATTCCGGAACTCCTCGTGATGTCCGAGATATCATCCGAGACTCCGAACAACTTTCGGGTTACTGCATACTAATATCTCTACAACCCTAGCGTCACCGAACCTTAAGTGTGTAGACCCTACGGGTTCGGGAGACTGACCGAGACGCCTCTCCGGTCAATAACCAACAGCAGGATCTGGATACCCATGTTGGCTCCCACATGCTCCTCGATGATCTCATCGGATGAACCACGATGTCGAGGACTTAATCAATCCCGTATTCAATTCCCTTTGTCAATCGGTACGTTACTTGCCCGAGACTCGATCATCGGTATCCCAATACCTTGTTCAATCTCGTTACCGGCAAGTCACTTTACTCGTATCGTAATGCATGATCCCGTGACCAACCCCTTGGTCACATTGAGCTCATTATGATGATGCATTACCGAGTGGGCCCAAGAGATACCTCTCCGTCATACGGAGTGACAAATCCCAATCTCGATTCGTGCCAACCCAACAGACACTTTCAGAGATGCCCGTAGTGCACCTTTATAGCCACCCAATTACGTTGTGACGTTTGATACACCCAAAGCACTCCTACGGTATCCTGGAGTTGCACAATCTCATGGTCTAAGGAAATGATACTTGACATTAGAAAATCTCTAGCAAACGAACTACATGATCTTTGTGCTATGCTTAGGTTTGGGTCTTGTCCATCACATCATTCTCCTAATGATGTGATCCTGTTATCAATGACATCCCCATGTCCATAGCCAGGAAACCATGACTATCTGTTGATCAACGAGCTAGTCAACTAGAGGCTCACTAGGGACACATTGTGGTCTATGTATTCACACATGTATTATGATTTCCGGATAATACAATTATAGCATGAACAATAGACAATTATCATGAACAAGGAAATATAATAATCTTTTATTATTGCCTCTAGGGCATATTTCCAACACCCGGGGCTCCAAGTTCGGCTCTCAGCAGCCGAACACCGCGCTGGAACCTCCAGTGGTTTCGGACTCGGGCATGCGGCCCCCTTCCAAAAGGGGCAAGACGCCCGTGCCAGTGACCTTTGTCCATCCAGAGGCACCGGACAACCTGCTGGGAGCGCTTCACGGCGCTTCCATCAACTAAGAACACCGCACTATTATGAGTGCGGTAATCAAGAAGGTTCAGTCCGCCAAGAGCGGACTGACTGAAGCCTGTGCCAGCCTTCTAACAGGCTTTGAGGTAAGTATTTAAAATATAGGAAAAAATATTACCGCATAGACAGTAGCCCTTGATGCTCTGTTTGGTGTTCACAAAGCAAAGCCGAATAGAGGATCAAATAATGTATGCATGATTCTAATATAAGTATGTCTGTATGGGTATGCAGGCTTCGCTGCTGACCTCTGCCGCACTGACTGCGGAGGTTGCCGCACTGAAGTAGGACCTCGAGGGGTCTGAGAAATAGCTCGGCCTTGCCAAGAGGCAGCTCGAGGAGAACAAAGGTAAGTAATACCTTGTCTATATATATAAACGAAAATGTGGTTGCGAAATGACAGGATCATCATGAATGTGCCTGGGGCCACGACCGAAGTGGCGACCCTGAAGCAAGCGTTGTCCGAGGCCGAAGACAAAGCGGACAAGGAGTGCACCGAGTGGGAAAATCAAGAGGCACGGGTGGGCAAGGTGCAGCAAGAGCTCCATGCTCTCGTGACGAAGCACGAGGCTTTGGAGCTTGACTCGAAGACACGAGAGTCTGAGCTTGCCGCGGCCCTTGAGAGTGCAAAGAATGCCAAGGCTGAAGCCCAAAAGTCCCTCCAGGAGATTGAGGCGATGAGGAAGATAGCAGCGGGTAAGGCATTCAATATGCAAAGCAAGCATGTGAAAGTAATTACTTGTTACTTACCCGAGTCTGGAGCTCTCCAGGAGCATTCGCAGATTTGCCACGCAGCATGTCGGATGCCGCAAAGTTTTACCAGGCCGAGGAGGGAAGCTCGACGGAGAAGCTGTTCTGGTCTCAGTATACTGGGACCGAACACCTGATGACTATGAGCGACCAGTTGAAGCAACTGGTCGAGCTGCACAAGGCGGCCGAACAGGCCATGAGGGGCCTTATAGTCCGGATGTGGCCTGGCGACTCCCTTCCCAACAGCTACTTTGGCCTGGTGAGGCGGCTTATGGATGCCTGTCCACGGCTGGAGGCCATAAAGCGGTCCGTCTGCATCGAGGGTGCATGCCAGGCCTTTGCCCGTGCGAAGGTAAACTGGGCCAAGATGGACGCTGAGAAGCTGGTGAAGGAGGGGCCGCCGCAGGGCAAGGAGCATCGCCACCCCGAAATGTATTATGAGGGTGTCCTGAAGGGTGCTCGTCTTGTGGCGGACGAGTGTGCAAAAGATGTAATTTTTGAATGAACTTGCTCCTGTGATCCTGTATTATGAAAACTTGTTCATATGCGCTATGCAACGCTTGTTTGAATTTAAAATATTACCTTCTGTGCGGCTGTTTATCAAATCTGAGAGATGGCCAGTCGTCGGCTTCTGCCCCCATGCCACGAGTGCTGGGGTGTTCGGGATAAACCTGAGCACTCTTTTCCCCATTGTTGGGTCCTTCGAGGGAGGTGCTCAGCACAACGAACAAGGCAACCGGACTATAATGCTTTATCACTCTCACTTAGCCATAGAATTCTACAATTTTAAATTTTGGCGAAGCCCCTAGTATTCGGAAGGCCGAATTCGGGGCGCTATACACGCCTTAAGCCAGACAAAGCCGACTCCTCGCTCTAAGCGGCATAAGTCTTTAGGGACTCGAAACCTCTCGGACAGCGACCAGCTCTCGCCTTATCATGACAGTCAGTTTTAGCTTTCTCTACTAAGGTGCTTAGCCCAGCTGAACCGGGGCACAATCGCAGTAGTTCTCCCAGTGCTACCTTAGCCGATATAGCGGAACGTAAGGTACCAAACATGGGAGCCGGGCAAACCCAACTATTGACCCAAGACATGATTCAGAGCTGATGCATATAATGCTATAAGTTCGGGGTGCCGCATTGTCGAAAGTGTTCGGACTTCTCACGTCGTATTATGGGGTATGCTTAAGCCCCTGGCGTATTGGCCGTACCAGAGTGTACGAGTGCTGAATGTCATGAATGAACATATATATATATATATATATATATATATAAGAGGAATAGAGAATGCGATAATAGTCTAGTGCTATGCATTGTTTATTCAAAAATGTGTGTAAAGCAGAATGATACAAGTAGTGCGATAAGCAAAAAGTAGGACTATTTGACATGTCCCCTCCAAGGGCAAGCTGAGGAATGGTATTTAAAGCAGGTATTTCACTCGTTGTCAGAGACCACCTGGGAGTTCCATGGTGCGACGTAGCTTTCTGCCTCCTTGGTTGTTGCATCGTGTGTCCGGCAACCATACTGCCGGATGGGGTTTCCAGAGATTAATGTCCTGAAAGAGAGAAAAATAACAAAGCGGGAAGCCCCTAGTGCGGTTGAGCCGCGTCTTGGGGCATGCCGTAGTCGTGCCCCCTCCCCACCCGTGCCCATGGTATTTTTAATGCGTAATTATGTACGCGTGACATGGATTTCGCCGTTTGGCTGGTACTGGGGTGGGGGCCGCATTGCTATGCGAGCCCGGAACATGCCAGGCAGTCTTGTGGCCGATTACTCCGGGCGCGCTTGAAGGTGTCCGGGTCTTGAATCGCCGAACTGGTGGATTGCCTTAAGAGGCTGCTTTGCGCTTCTACTGCGAGGGCCGCAGTGTGCTCCTCTGTACGGAGAGAGCGCTCTGTGTTTCCATTGACTGTGATGACCCCCCGAGGTCCTGGCATCTTGAGCTTGAGATATGCATAATGCGGTACCGCATTGAATCTCGCAAATGCGGTTCGCCCGAGCAGTGCATGATAGCCGCTGCGGAACGGGACTATATCGAAGATTAACTCCTCGCTTCGGAAGTTATCCGAGGATCCGAATGTTGGGGAACGTAGCAGAAATTCAAAATTTTCCTACGTGCCACCAAGATCTATCTATGGAGAAACCAACAACGAGGGGAAGGAGAGTGCATCTACATACCCTTGTAGATCGCTATGCGGAAGCATTCAAGAGAACGGGGTTGAAGGAGTCGTACTCGTCGTGATCCAAATCACCGGAGATCCTAGTGTCGAACGGCCGGCACCTCCGCGTTCAACACACGTACAGCCCGGTGACGTCTCCCATGCCTTGATCCAGCAAGGAGAGAGGGAGAGGTTGAGGAAGACTCCATCCAGCAGCAGCACAACGGCGTGGTGGTGGTGGAGGAGCGTGGTCATAAATAAATTAAGACACGCAGGTCATAAATAAATTAAGACAACTCCTATGGCTCCTGCCGGTTGTCATACTCATTGACATGCAAGTCGTGATTCCTATTACAAGAACATGAACATCTCATACATCACATATATCATTCATCACAACTTTTGGCCATATCACATCACAAAGCACTTGCTGCAAAAACAAGTTAGACGTCCTCTAATTGTTGTTGCAAGTTTTTACGTGGCTGCTATAGGTTTCTAGCAAGAACATTTCTTACCTACGCCAAAACCACAACATGAATTGCCAATTTCTATTTACCCTTTATAAGGACCCTGTTCATCGAATCCGATCCAACTAAAGTGGGAGAGACAGACACCTGCCAGCCACCTTATGCAACTAGTGCATGTCAGTCGGTGGAACCAGTCTCACGTAAGCGTACGTGTAAGGTTGGTCCGGGCCGCTTCATCCCACAATACCGCCGAATCAAGATAAGACTAGTAACGGCAAGATAATTAACAATATCAACGCCCACAACTGCTTTGTGTTCTACTCGTGCATAGAAACTACGCATAAACCTGGCTCTGATACCATTGTTGGGGATCGTAGCAGAAATTAAAGAAATTCTACGCATCACCAAGATCAATCTATGGAGTATTCTAGCAACAAGGGGAATAGGAGTGCATCTACATACCCTTGTAGATCGCGAGCGGAAGCGTTCAAGTGAACGGGGATGATGGAGTCGTACTCGCCGTGATCCAAATCACCGATGACCAAGTGCCGAACGGACAGCACCTCCGCGTTCAACACACGTACGGTTGGCAAGACGTCTCCTCCTTCTTGATCCAGCAAGGGGGAAGGAGAGGTTGATGAAGATCCAGCAGCACGTCGGCGTGGTGGTGGATGCAGTAGGATCCCGGCAGGGCTTCGCCAAGCACAAGCGGGGAGGAGAGGTGTTACGGAGGGAGAGGGAGGCGCCAAGAGCAAGGTGCGGCTGCCCTCCCTCCCCTCCACTATATACAGGGGCTAGGGGGGCGCATGCCCCCTTGGAGATCCCATCTAAAGGGGGGCGGTGACCCCTGGGGGCAACGACCCCCTTAGGGTTTCCAACCAGGGGGGCGCATGCCCCCTCGGGGGGCAACGGCCCCCTAGGGTTTCCAACCCTAGGCACCTTGGGCCCTTGGGTGGGGCGCACCAGCCCACCAGGGGCTGGTTCCCACGCCACTTCAGCCCATGGGGCCCTCCGGGATAGGTGGCCCCATCCGGTGGACCCCCGGGACCCTTCCGGTGGTCCTGGTACAATACCGGTGACCCCCGAAACTTTCCCGATGGCCGAAACTGGACTTCCTATATATAAATCTTTACCTCCGGACCATTCCGGAACTCCTCGTGATGTCCGAGATATCATCCGAGACTCCGAACAACTTTCGGGTTACTGCATACTAATATCTCTACAACCCTAGCGTCACCGAACCTTAAGTGTGTAGACCCTACGGGTTCGGGAGACACGCAGACATGACCGAGACGCCTCTCCGGTCAATAACCAGCAGTGGGATCTGGATACCCATGTTGGCTCCCACATGCTCCTCGATGATCTCATCGGATGAACCACGATGTCGAGGACTTAATCAATCCCGTATTCAATTCCCTTTGTCAATCGGTACGTTACTTGCCCGAGACTCGATCTTCGTATCCCAATACCTTGTTCAATCTCGTTACCGGCAAGTCACTTTACTCGTATCGTAATGCATGATCCCGTGACCAACCCCTTGGTCACATTGAGCTCATTATGATGATGCATTACCGAGTGGGCCCAAGAGATACCTCTCCGTCATACGGAGTGACAAATCCCAATCTCGATTCGTGCCAACCCAACAGACACTTTTAGAGATGCCCGTAGTGCACCTTTATAGCCACCCAATTACGTTGTGACGTTTGATACACCCAAAGAACTCCTACGGTATCCTGGAGTTGCACAATCTCATGGTCTAAGGAAATGATACTTGACATTAGAAAAGCTCTAGCAAACGAACTACATGATCTTTGTGCTATGCTTAGGTTTGGGTCTTGTCCATCACATCATTCTCCTAATGATGTGATCCTGTTATCAATGACATCCCCATGTCCATAGCCAGGAAACCATGACTATCTGTTGATCAACGAGCTAGTCAACTAGAGGCTCACTAGGGACACATTGTGGTCTATGTATTCACACATGTATTATGATTTCCGGATAATACAATTATAGCATGAACAATAGACAATTATCATGAACAAGGAAATATAATAATCTTTTATTATTGCCTCTAGGGCATATTTCCAACACCCGGGGCTCCAAGTTCGGCTCTCAGCAGCCGAACACCGCGCTGGAACCTCCAGTGGTTTCGGACTCGGGCATGCGGCCCCCTTCCAAAAGGGGCAAGACGCCCGTGCCAGTGACCTTTGTCCATCCAGAGGCACCGGACAACCTGCTGGGAGCGCTTCACGGCGCTTCCATCAACTAAGAACACCGCACTATTATGAGTGCGGTAATCAAGAAGGTTCAGTCCGCCAAGAGCGGACTGACTGAAGCCTGTGCCAGCCTTCTAACAGGCTTTGAGGTAAGTATTTAAAATATAGGAAAAAATATTACCGCATAGACAGTAGCCCCTGATGCTCTGTTTGGTGTTCACAAAGCAAAGCCGAATAGAGGATCAAATAATGTATGCATGATTCTAATATAAGTATGTCTGTATGCGTATGCAGGCTTCGCTGCTGACCTCTGCCGCACTGACTGCGGAGGTTGCCGCACTGAAGTAGGACCTCGAGGGGTCTGAGAAATAGCTCGGCCTTGCCAAGAGGCAGCTCGAGGAGAACAAAGGTAAGTAATACCTTGTCTATATATATAAACGAAAATGTGGTTGCGAAATGACAGGATCATCATGAATGTGCCAGGGGCCACGACCGAAGTGGCGACCCTGAAGCAAGCGTTGTCCGAGGCCGAAGACAAAGCGGACAAGGAGTGCACCGAGCGGGAAAATCAAGAGGCACAGGTGGGCAAGGTGCAGCAAGAGCTCCAGGCTCTCGTGACGAAGCACGAGGCTTTGGAGCTTGACTCGAAGACACGAGAGTCTGAGCTTGCCGCGGCCCTTGAGAGCGCAAAGAATGCCAAGGCTGAAGCCCAAAAGTCCCTCCAGGAGATTGAGGCGATGAGGAAGATAGCGGCGGGTAAGGCATTCAATATGCAAAGCAAGCATGTGAAAGTAATTACTTGTTACTTACCCGAGTCTGGAGCTCTCCAGGAGCATTCGCAGATTTGCCACGCAGCATGTCGGATGCCGCAAAGTTTTACCAGGCCGAGGAGGGAAGCTCGACGGAGAAGCTGTTCTGGTCTCAGTATACTGGGACCGAACACCTGATGACTATGAGCGACCAGTTGAAGCAACTAGTCGAGCTGCACAAGGCGGCCGAACAGGCCATGAGGGGCCTTATAGTCCGGATGTGGCCTGGCGACTCCCTTCCCAACAGCTACTTTGGCCTGGTGAGGCGGCTTATGGATGCCTGTCCACGGCTGGAGGCCATAAAGCGGTCCGTCTGCATCGAGGGTGCATGCCAGGCCTTTGCCCGTGCGAAGGTAAACTGGGCCAAGATGGACGCTGAGAAGCTGGTGAAGGAGGGGCCGCCGCAGGGCAAGGAGCATCGCCACCCCGAAATGTATTATGAGGGTGTCCTGAAGGGTGCCCGTCTTGTGGCGGACGAGTGTGCAAAAGATGTAATTTTTGAATGAACTTGCTCCTGTGATCCTGTATTATGAAAACTTGTTCATATGCGCTATGCAACGCTTGTTTGAATTTAAAATATTACCTTCTGTGCGGCTGTTTATCAAATCTGAGAGATGGCCAGTCGTCGGCTTCTGCCCCCATGCCACGAGTGCTGGGGTGTTCGGGATAAACCTGAGCACTCTTTTCCCCATTGTTGGGTCCTTCGAGGGAGGTGCTCAGCACAACGAACAAGGCAATTGGACTATAATGCTTTATCACTCTCACTTAGCCATAGAATTCTACAATTTTAAATTTTGGCGAAGCCCCTAGTATTCGGAAGGCCGAATTCGGGGCGCTATACACGCCTTAAGCCAGACAAAGCCGACTCCTCGCTCTAAGCGGCATAAGTCTTTAGGGACTCGAAACCTCTCGGACAGCGACCAGCTCTCGCCTTATCATGACAGTCAGTTTTAGCTTTCTCTACTAAGGTGCTTAGCCCAGCTGAACCGGGGCACAATCGCAGTAGTTCTCCCAGTGCTACCTTAGCCGATATAGCGGAACGTAAGGTACCAAACATGGGAGCCGGGCAAACCCAACTATTGACCCAAGACATGATTCAGAGCTGATGCATATAATGCTATAAGTGGGGGGTGCCGCATTGTCGAAAGTGTTCGGACTTCTCACGTCGTATTATGGGGTATGCTTAAGCCCCTGGCGTATTGGCCGTACCAGAGTGTACGAGTGCTGAATGCCATGAATGAACACACATATATATATATATATATATATATATATAAAAGAGGAATAGAGAATGCGATAATAGTCTAGTGCTATGCATTGTTTATTCAAAAATGTGTGTAAAGCAGAATGATACAAGTAGTGCGATAAGCAAAAAGTAGGACTATTTGACATGTCCCCTCCAAGGGCAAGCTGAGGAATGGTATTTAAAGCAGGTATTTCACTCGTTGTCAGAGACCACCTGGGAGTTCCGTGGTGCGACGTAGCTTTCTGCCTCCTTGGTTGTTGCATCGTGTGTCCGGCAACCATACTGCCGGATGGGGTTTCCAGAGATTAAAGTCCTGAAAGAGAGAAAAATAACAAAGCGGGAAGCCCCTAGTGCGGTTGAGCCGCGTCTTGGGGCGTGCCGTAGTCGTGCCCCCTCCCCACCTGTGCCCATGGTATTTTTAATGCGTAATTATGTACGCGTGACATGGATTTCGCCGTTTGGCTGGTACTGGGGTGGGGGCCGCATTGCTATGCGAGCCCGGAACATGCCAGGCGGTCTTGTTGCCGATTACTCCGGGCGCGCTTGAAGGTGTCCGGGTCTTGAATCGCCAAACTGGTGGATTGCCATAAGAGGCTGCTTTGCGCTTCTACTGCGAGGGCCGCAGTGTGCTCCTCTGTACGGAGAGAGCGCTCTGTGTTTCCATTGACTGTGATGACCCCCCGAGGTCCTGGCATCTTGAGCTTGAGATATGCATAATGCGGTACCGCATTGAATCTCGCAAATGCGGTTCGCCCGAGCAGTGCATGATAGCCGCTGCGGAACGGGACTATATCGAAGATTAACTCCTCGCTTCGGAAGTTATCCGAGGATCCGAATGTTGGGGAACGTAGCAGAAATTCAAAATTTTCCTACGTGCCACCAAGATCTATCTATGGAGAAACCAACAACGAGGGGAAGGAGAGTGCATCTACATACCCTTGTAGATCGCTATGCGGAAGCGTTCAAGAGAACGGGGTTGAAGGAGTCGTACTCGTCGTGATCCAAATCACCGGAGATCCTAGTGTCAAAGGGCCGACACCTCCGCGTTCAACACACGTACAGCCCGGTGACGTCTCCCATGCCTTGATCCAGCAAGGAGAGAGGGAGAGGTTGAGGAAGACTCCATCCAGCAGCAGCACAACGGCGTGGTGGTGGTGGAGGAGCGTGGTACTCCAGTAGGGCTTCACCAAGCACCATAAGAGACGAGGAGGAGAGAGGGGTAGGGCTGCACCAACAGGGGAAGAATTCGTGTCTCTGGCAGCCCAAAACCTCAAGTATATATAGGGGAGGGGAGGGGCTGCGCCCCCACCTAGGTTTCCACCCCTAGGGGTGGCGGCCAGCCCTAGATCCCATCTAGGGGGCGGCCAAGGGGGGAGAGAGGGGAGGCGCACCTGGGGTGGGCCTTAGGGCCCATCTGCCCTAGGGTTTTCCCCCCTTCCCTCTCCCTTGCGCCTTGGGCCTTGGTGGGGGGCCGCACCAGCCCACCTGGGGCTGGTCCCCTCCCACACTTGGCCCATGCAGCCCTCCGGGGCTGGTGGCCCTACTTGGTGGACCCCCGGACCCCTCCGGTGGTCCAGGTACACTACTGGTAAAACCCGAAACTTTTCCGGTGACCAAAACAGGACTTCCCATATATAAATCTTTACCTCTGGACCATTCTGGAACTCCTCGTGATGTCCGGGATCTCATCCGGAACTCCGAACAACATTCGGTAACCACGTATATCTATTCCTTATAACCCTAGTGTCATCGAACCTTAAGTGTGTAGACCCTACGGGTTCGGGAACCATGCAGACATGACCGAGACGTTCTCCGGTCAATAACCAACAGCGGGATCTGGATACCCATGTTGGTTCCCACGTGTTCCACGATGATCTCATCGGATGAACCACGATGTCGAGGATTCGATCAATCCCGTATTCAATTCCCTTTGTCTAGCGGTATTGTACTTGCCCGAGATTCGATCGTCGGTATCCCGATACCTTGTTCAATCTCGTTACCGGAAAGTCTCTTTACTCGTTCCGTAACACATCATCCCGTGATCAACTCCTTGATCACATTGTGCACATTATGATGATGTCCTACCAAGTGGGCCCAGAGATACATCTCCGTCACACGGAGTGACAAATCCCAGTCTCGATTCGTGCCAACCCAACAGACACTTTCGGAGATACCTATAGTTTACCTTTATAGCCACCCAGTTACGTTGTGACGTTTGGCACACCCAAAGTATTCCTACGGTATCCGGGAGTTGCACAATCTCATGGTCTAAGGAAATGATACTTGACATTAGAAAAGCTTTAGGATACGAACTACACGATCTTTGTGCTAGGCTTAGAATTGGGTCTTGTCCATCACATCATTCTCCTAATGATGTGATCCCGTTATCAACGACATCCAATGTCCATGGTCAGGAAACCGTAACCATCTATTGATGAACGAGCTAGTCAACTAGAGGCTTACTAGGGACATGGTGTTGTCTATGTATCCACACATGTATCTGAGTTTCCTATCAATACAATTATAGCATGGATAATAAGCGATTATCATGAACAAGGAAATATAATAATAACCAATTTATTATTGCCTCTAGGGCATATTTCCAATAGTCTCCCACTTGCACTAGAGTCAATAATCTAGTTCACATCGCCATGTGATTAACACTCACAGGTCACATCGCCATGTGACCAACATCCAAAGAGTTTACTAGTGTCACTAAACTAGTTCAAATCATCATGTGATTAAGACTCAATGAGTTCTGGGTTTGATCATGTTTTGCTTGTGAGAGAGGTTTTAGTCAACGGGTCTGCAACATTCAGATCCGTATGTACTTCGCAAATCTCTAGGTCATATTATAAATGCTGCTTTCACGCTCCACTTGGAGCTATTCCAAATGGTTGCTCCACTATACGTATCCGGTTTGCTACTCAGAGTCATTTGGATAGGTGTTAAAGCTTGCATCGATGTAACCCTTTACGCCGAACTCTTTATCACCTCCATAATCGAGAAACATGTCCTTATTACTCCAAGGACAATTTTGACCGCTATCTAGTGATCCACTCCTGGATCACCTTTGTACCCTCTTGCTAGACATGTGGCAAGGCACACATCAGGTGCGGTACTCAGCATGGCATACCGTATAGAGCTTATGACAAAAGCATAGGGGACGACATTCGTCCTTTCTCTTTCTTCTGCCGTGGTCGAGCTTTAAGTCTTAACTTCATACCTTACAACTCAGGCAAGAACTCCTTCTTTGACTGATCCATCTTGAACACCTTCAAGATCATGTCAAGGTATGTGCTCATTTGAAAGTACCATTAAGCGTTTTGATCTATCCTTATAGATCTTGATGCTCAATGTTCAAGTAGCTTAATCCAGGCTTTCCATTGAAAAAAACTTTCCAAATAACCCTATATGCTTTCCAGAAATTCTACATCATTTCTGATCCACAATATGTCAACAACATATACTCATCAGAAATTCTATAGTGCTCCCACTCATTTCTTTGGAAATACAAGTTTCTCATAAACTTTGTATACACCCAAAATCTTTGATCATCTCATCAAAGCATACATTCCAACTCAGAGATGCTTACTCCAGTCCTTAGAAGGAATGCTAGAGCTTTGCATACTTATAGCATCTTTCAGGATTGACAAAACCTTCCGGTTGTATCACATACAACCTTTCCTCAAGAAAATTGTCGAGGAAACAATGTTTTGACATCCTATCTGCAAGATTTCATAAATAATGCAGTAATCGCTAATATAATTCCAACAGACTCTTAGCATCGCTACGAGTGAGAAAGTCTCATCATAGTCAACTCCTTGAACTTGTCGAAAAAATCTTAACGACAAGTCGAGCTTTCTTAATGGTGATACTTACCATCATTGTCCCTCTTCCTTTAAAATCCATCTGTACTCAACAGCCTTACGACCATCGAGCCGTTCTGCCAAAGTCTACACTTTGTTTTCATACATGGATCCTCTCTCGGATTTTATGGCCTCGAGCCATTTATCGGAATCCGGGCCCACCATCGCTTCTCCATAGCTCGCAGGTTCATTGTTGTCTAGCAACATGACTTCCAAGACAGGATTATATACCACTCTGAAGTAGTACGCATCCTTGTCATCCTACAAGGTTTGGGAGTGACTTGATCCGAAGTCTCATGAACAATATCATAAGCTTCCACTTCAATTGGTGTAGGTGCCACAGGAACAACTCTTTGTGCCCTGCTATACACTAGTTGAAGTGACAGTTCAATAACCTCATCAAGTCTCCACCATTCTCCAACTCAATTCCTTCGAGAGAAACTTTTCCTCGAGAAAGGACCCGATTCTAGAAACAATCCCTTATTGCTTTCGGATCTGAGACATGAGGTATACCCAACTGTTTTGGGTGTCCTATGAAGATGCATTTATCCGCTTTGGGTTCGAGCTTATCAGCCTGAAACTTTTTCACATAAGCGTCGCAGCCCCAAACTTTTAAGAAATGACAACTTAGGTTTCTCTAAACCATAGTTCATACGGTGTCATCTCATCGGAATTACGTGGTGCCCTATTTAAAGTAAATGTGGTTGTCTCTAATGCCTAACCCATAAACTATCGTGGTAATTCGATAAGAGACATCATGGTATGCATCATATCCAATAGGGTGCAGTTATGATGTTTGGACACACCATCACACTATGGTGTTCCAGGCTGTATTAGTTGTGAAACAATTTCCACAATGTCTTAATTCTGTGCCAAACTCGTAATTTAGATATTCATCTCTATGATCATATCATAGATCTTCTATCCTCTTATCACGACGATCTTTCAACTTCACCCTGAATTACTTGAACCTTTCAATAATTCAGACTCGTGATTCATCAAGTAAATATACTCAACATCTACTCAAATCATCTGTGAAGTAAGAACATAACGATATTCACTACATGCCTCAGCACTCATTGGACTGCACACATCAAAATGTATTACTTCCAACAAGTTGCTTTCTAGTTCCATTTTACCGAAAACGAGGCTTTCAATCATCTTGCCCATGTGGTATGATTTGCATGTCTCAAGTGATTCAAAACCAAGTGAGTCCAAACAGTCCATTTACATGGAGTTTCTTCATGCATATACACCAATAGACATGGTTCGCATGTCTCAAACTCTTCAAAATGAGTGAGCCCAAAGATCCATCAACATGGAGCTTCTTCATGCGTTTGTTACCGATATGACTTACGTGGCAGTGCCACAAGTAGGTGGTACTATCATTACTATCTTATATCTTTTGGCATGAACATGTGTATCACTACGATCGAGATTCAACAAACCATTCATTTTAGGTGCAAGACCATTGAAGGTATTATTCAAATAAACAGAGTAACCATTATTCTCCTTAAATGAATAACCGTATTGCGATAGACATAATCCAATCATGTCTATGCTCAACGCAAGCACCAATCTGGATGGTAGAGGGAGCGTACGATATTTGATCAACCTTGGAAATACTTCCAACACATATCGTCATCTCACCTTTCAGGTAGTCTCCGTTTATTCCGTAGCCTTTTGTTTCGAGTTACTAACACTTAGCAACCGAACCGGTATCTAATACCCTGGAGCTACTAGGAGTACTAGTAAAGTACACATCAACACAATGTATATCCAATATACTTCTATCGACCTTGCCAGCCTTCTTATCTACCAAGTATCTAGGGTAATTCTGCTCCAGTGGCTGTTCCCCTTATTACAGAAGCACTTAGTCTCGGGTTTGGGTTCAACCTTGGGTTTCTTCACTAGAGCAGCAGCTGATTTGCTGTTTCATGAAGTATCCCCTTTTGCCCTTGCCCTTCTTGAAACTAGTGGTTTCACAACCATCAACAATTGATGCTCCTTCTTGATTTCTACTTTTGTGGTGTCAAACATCGCGAATATCTCAAGGATCATCATATATGTCCCTGATACATTATAGTTCATCATGAAGCTCTAGCAGCTTGGTGGTAATGACTTCGGAGAAACATCACTATCTCATCTGGAAGATCAACTCCCACTTGATTCAAATGATTGTTGTACTCAGATAATCTGAGCACAAGCTCAACAATTGAGCTTTTCTCCTTAGTTTGCAGGCTAAGAAAATCGTCGGAGGTCTCATACCTCTTGACGTGGGCACGAGCCTGAAATCCCAATTTCAGCCCTCGAAACATCTCATATGTTTCGCGACGTTTCAAAACGTCTTCGGTGCCTCAACTCTAAACCGTTTAACTGAACTATCACGTAGTTATCAAAATGTGCATGTCAGATGTTCGCAACATCCACAGACGACGTTCGAGGTTCAGCACACTGAGCGGTGCATTAAGGACATAAGCCTTCTATGAAGCAATGAGGACAATCCTCGGTTTACGGACCTAGTCCGCATAATTGCTACTATCAACTTTCAACTAAATTTTCTCTAGGAACATATCTAAACAGTAGAACTGAAGCGCGAGCTACGACATAATTTGCGAAGACCTTTTGACTATGTTCAGGATAATTAAGTTCATCTTATGAACTCCCACTCAGATAGACATCTCTCTAGTCATCTAAGTGATTACATGATCCGAGTCAACTAAGCCGTGTCCGATCATCACGTGAGGCGGGACTAGTCATCATCGGTGAACATCTTCATGTTGATCGTATCTACCATACGAGTCATGCTCGACCTTTCGGTCTCTTGTGTTCCGAGGCCATGTATGTACATGCTAGGCTCGTCAAGTCAACCTAAGTGTTTCGTGTGTGTAAATCTGTCTTACACCCGTTGTATGTGAACGTTAGAATCTATCACACCCGATCATCACGTGGTGCTTCGAAACAATGAACTGTCGCAACAGTGCACAGTTAGGGGGAACACTTTCTTGAAATTATTATGAGGGATCATCTTATTTACTACCGTCGTTCTAAGTAAACAAGATGCAAAAACATGATAAACATCACATGCAATCAAATAATAGTGACATGATATGGCCAATATCATATCGCTCCTTTGATCTCCATCTTGGGGCTCCATGATCATCTTGTCACCGGCATGACACCATGATCTCCATCATCATGATCTCCATCATCTTGTCTCCATGAAGTTGCTCGCCAACTATTACTTCTACTACTATGGCTACCGGTTAGCAATAAAGTAAAGTAATTACATGGCGTTTCTCAATGACACGCAGGTCATACAAAAAATAAAGACAACTCCTATGGCTCCTGCCGGTTGTCATACTCATCGACATGCAAGTCGTGATTCCTATTACAAGAACATGATCAATCTCATACATCACATATCATTCATCACATTCTTCTTGGCCATATCACATCACATAGCATACCCTGCAAAAACAAGTTAGACGTCCTCTAATTGTTGTTTGCATGTTTTACGTGGCTGCCATGGGTTTCTAGCAAGAACGTTTCTTACCTACGCAAAAACCACAACGTGATATGCCAATTGCTATTTACCCTTCATAAGGACCCTTTTCATCGAATCCGATCCGACTAAAGTGGGAGAGACAGACACCCGCTAGCCACCTTATGCAACTAGTGCATGTCAGTCGGTGGAACCAGTCTCACGTAAGAGTACGTGTAAGGTCGGTCCGGGCCGCTTCATCCCACAATGCCGCCGAATCAAGATTGGACTAGTAACGGTAAGCATATTGAACAAAATCAACGCCCACAACTACTTTGTGTTCTACTCGTGCAGAGAATCTACGCAATAGACCTAGCTCATGATGCCACTGTTGGGGAACGTAGCAGAAATTCAAAATTTTCCTACGTGCCACCAAGATCTATCTATGGAGAAACCAGCAACGAGGGGAAGGAGAGTGCATCTACATACCCTAGTAGATCGCTATGCGAAAGCGTTCAAGAGAACGGGGTTGAAGGAGTCGTACTCGTCGTGATCCAAATCACCGGAGATCCTAGTGCCGAACGGCCGGCACCTCCGCGTTCAACACACGTACAGCCCGGTGACGTCTCCCATGCCCTGATCCAGCAAGGAGAGAGGGAGAGGTTGAGGAAGACTCCATCCAGCAGCAGCACAACGGCGTGGTGGTGGTGGAGGAGCGTGGTACTCCAGCAGGGCTTCGCCAAGCACCGCAAGAGATGAGGAGGAGAGAGGGGTAGGGCTGCACCAACAAGGGAAGAATTTGTGTCTCTGGCAGCCCAAAACCTCAAGTATATATAGGGGAGGGGAGGGGCTGTGCCCCCACCTAGGTTTCCACCCCTAGGGGTGGCGGCCAGCCCTAGATCCCATCTAGGGGGGGGGGCAAGGGGGGAGAGAGGGGAGGCGCACCTGGGGTGGGCCTCAGGGCCCAGCTGCCCTAGGGTTTGCCCCCCTTCCCTCTCCCTTGCACCTTGGGCCTTGGTGGGGGGGGGGGCGCACCAGCCCACTTGGGGCTGGTCCCCTCCCACACTTGGCCCATGCAGCCCTCTGGGGCTGGTGGCCCCACTTGGTGGACCCCCGGACCCCTCCGGTGGTCCCGATACACTACCGGTAAAACCCGAAACTTTTCCGGTGACCAAAACAGGACTTCCCATATATAAATCTTTACCTCCGGACCATTCCGGAACTCCTCATGACATCCAGGATCTCATCCGGAACTCCGAACAACATTTGATAACCACGTATATCTATTCCTTATAACCCTAGCGTCATCGAACCTTAAGTGTGTAGACCCTACGGGTTCGGGAACCATGCAGACATGACCGAGACGTTCTCCGGTCAATAACCAACAGCGGGATCTGGATTCCCATGTTGGTTCCCACATGTTCCACGATGATCTCATCGGATGAACCACGATGTCGAGGATTCGATCAATCCCCTATTCAATTCCCTTTGTCTAGCGGTATTGTACTTGCCCGAGATTCGATCGTCGGTATCCCGATACCTTGTTCAATCTCGTTACTGGCAAGTCTCTTTACTCGTTCTGTAACACATTATCCCATGATCAACTCCTTGATCACATTGTGCACATTATGATGATGTACTACCGAGTGGGCCCAGAGATACATCTCCGTCACACGGAGTGACAAATCCCAGTCTCGATTCGTGCCAACCCAACAGACACTTTCGGAGATACCTGTAGTGTACCTTTATAGCCACCCAGTTACGTTGTGACGTTTGGCACACCCAAAGTATTCCTACGGTATCCGGGAGTTGCACAATCTCATGGTCTAAGGAAATGATACTTGACATTAGAAAAGCTTTAGCATATGAACTACACGATCTTTGTGCTAGGCTTAGAATTGGGTCTTGTCCATCACATCATTCTCCTAATGATGTGATCTCATTATCAACGACATCCAATGTCCATGGTCAGGAAACCGTAACCATCTATTGACCAACAAGCTAGTCAACTAGAGGCTTACTAGGGACATTGTGTTGTCTATGTATCCACACATGTATCTGAGTTTCCTATCAATACAATTATAGCATGGATAATAAATGATTATCATGAACAAGGAAATATAATAATAACCAATTTATTATTGCCTCTAGGGCATATTTCCAACACCGAAGACCACTTCCAGTGTGACTGAGCCTGTGCAATGGGCCTCTACACCTAGTATGACGCCTTTGAAGGTCGTTTTTGTGGGTTTGATTCTTGAGGGGTCTATACCCATTTTGCGCATTGTGTCCCGATAAAGCAGGTTCAGGCTGCTGCCGCCATCCATAAGGACTCGAGTGAGGTGAAATCCGTCAATGATTGGGTCTAGGACCACTGCGGCGAATCCTCCATGACGGATACTAGTGGGGTGGTCCCTGCGATCGAAGGTGATCGGACAAGAGGGCCATGGGTTGAACTTTGGGGCGACTGGCTCCAACGCATATACGTCCCTTAGCGCACGCTTCCGCTCCCTCTTGGGAATGTGGGTTGCGTATATCATGTTCACCGTCCACACTTGTGGGGGGAACCTCTTTTGTTCTCCGGTGTTCGGCTGCCGGGTCTCCTCCTCGTTGTCGCTATGCAACCCCTTATCTTTGTTTTCGGCATTTAACTTACTGGCCTGCTTGAACACCCAACAATCCCTGTTGGTGTGGTTGGCTGGCTTGTCAGGGGTGCCATGTATTTGACACGAGCGATCGAGTATACGGTCCAAACTGGACGGGCCCGGAGTGCTTATTTTGAATGCCTTTTTCCGCTGACCGGGTTTAGAGCCTTTGAATCCGGCATTGACTGCCGTATCCTCGGTATTGTCGCTGTTAATGCAGTGCTTATGTTTGTTGCGACATGACCTGCCATTGCCATCCTAGGTATCCGAAGTACCTGGCTAGGGCCTGCGAGCCAGCCAGCTGTCTTCTCCCGCGCAAAAGCGGGTCATGAGTGTCGTGAGGGCTGCCATAGATTTCGGCTTTTCCTGGCCAAGGTGTCGGGCGAGCCACTCGTCGTGGATGTTGTGCTTAAAAGCTGCTAGGGCCTCTGCATCCGGACAGTCGATGATTTGATTTTTCTTTGTTAGGAACCGTGTCCAGAATTGCCTAGCCGATTCCTCTGGCTGCTGAATTATGTGGCTCAAGTCATCGACATCTGGTGGTCGCACATAAGTGCCCTGGAAGTTGTCAAGGAATGCGGCTTCCAGATCTTCCCAACAACCAATGGATTCTGCTGGCAGGCTGTTGAGCACGACGGTAGAACCGGTCTCATGAACGTGGTCATGTAATGTTGGTCTGGGCCACTTCATCCAACAATAACGCAGAATCAAAATAAGACGTTGGTGGTAGGCAGTATTATCTTTGCCCACAACACTTTGTGTTCTACTCGTTCATCCAACAATACGCCGGTCTCTTTGTGTTCTACTCGTGCATATCATCTACGCATAGACCTAGCTCGGATGCTACTTTTGGGGAACGTAGCATGCAATTTCAAAAAATATTCCTATGATCATGCAAGATCTATCTAGGAGATGCATAGCAATGAGAGGGGGAGAGTGTGTCCATGTACCCTCGTAGACCGAAAGCGGAAGCATTAGGTTAACGTGGTTGATGTAGTCGAACATCTTCACGATCCAACTGATCCAATTACCGAATGTACGGCACCTCCGTGTTCAACATACGTTCAGCTCGATGACGTCCCTCGAACTCTTGATCCAGCAGAGGGTCGAGGGAGAGTTCTGTCAGCACGACGGCATGGTGACGATGATGGTGATGTGATTCACGCAGGGCTTCGCCTAAGCACTACGACACTATGACCGGAGGAGTAAACTGTGGAGGGGGGCACCGCACACAGCTAAGAGAACTATTGTTGTGCCTTTGGGGTGTCCCCCGCCCCCATATATAACGGAGAGGGGGAGGAGGCCAGCCACAAGGGGCACACCAAGGAGAGGGGAGTCCTACTAGGACTCCAGTCCTAGTAGGATTCGCCCCCCCCTTTTTCCTTCTACCAGAGGGGGAAAAGGGGAAGGAGAGGGAGTAGGAGAAGGAAAGGGGGGTGGCGCCCCCTTCCCTAGTCCAATTCGGCCTCCTCCCTTGTGGGGGGTGCACCAGCCCTTTCTGGGCTAGTTAGCGTCCCTCCTATGGCCCGTATGGCCCATATCTTTCCCCGAGGGTTTCCGGTAACCCCTCCGGTACTCCGGTATGTACCTGATACACTATGGAACCATTCCGGTGTCCGAATAGTACCTTCCAATATATCAATCTTGACCTCTCGACCATTTTGAGACTCCTCGTCATGTCCGTGATCTCAGCCGGTACTCCGAACAAACTTAGTTCACCAAAACACATAACTCATAAATACAAATTGCCATCGAATGTTAAGCGTGCTGACCATACGGGTTCGAGAACTATGTAGACATGACCGAGACACATCTCCGGTCAATAACCAATAGTGGAACCTGGATGCTCATATTGGTTCCTACATATTATACGAAGATCTTTATCGGTCAAACTGCATAACAACATACGTCATTCCCTTTGTCATCGATATGTTACTTGCCCGAGATTTGATCATCGGTATCAGCATACCTAATTTAATATCGTTATCGGCAAGTCTCTTTGCTCGTTCCTTAATGCATCATCCTGTAACTAACTCATTAGTCACATTGCTTGCAAGGCTTATAGTGATGTGCATTACCGAGAGGGCCCAGAGATACCTCTCCGATACTTGGAGTGACAAATCCTAATCTCGATCTATGCCAACCCAACAAACACCTTAGGAGACACATGTAGAGCATCTTTATAAGCACCCAGTTACATGTGACGTTTGAAGCACACAAGGTGTTCCTCCGGTATTCGGGAGCTGCATAATCTCATAGTCAAAGGAATATGTATAAGTCATGAAGAAAGCAATAGCAATAAAAATTAATGATCATTATGCTAAGCTAACGGATGGGTCTTGTCCATCACATCATTCTCCTAATGATGTGATCCCGTTCATCAAATGCAACACATGTCTATGGTTAGGAAACTTAACCATCTTTGATCAACGAGCTAGTCTAGTAGAGGGTTACTAGGGACACTGTGTTTTGTCTATGTATTCACACATGTATCATGTTTCCGGTTAATACAATTCTAGCCTGAATAATAACGATTTATCATGATGTAAGGAAATATAAATAACAACTTTATTATTGCCTCAAGGGCATATTTCCTTCCGGAACTACAACCAATTGAAATTGGAATTTCATCCAAAGTTTTATCCAATGCATCTGGTTCATCGTGATCGGAATTATATATATAATTTTTGGCCTCGTGAAGGAGAAAGTATCGCTCAAGATTGGGGGAGGCTTAAGTCAATGTTATATTCATGCCCCAATCTTGAGATTTCAAGGGAAATTATTATTCAAAAATTTTATGCTCGGCTTTCTCATAATAATCGATCCATGCTCGATACTTCTTGTATTGGTTCCTATATGAAGAAGGATATTGAATTCGAATAGGTTTTATTGGAAAGAATTAAAGGCAACTCTAAAGATTGGGAACTCGATGAAGGTAAAGAGTCGGGTATAAACCTTAAGTTTGATTGTGTTAAATCTTTTATGGATACCGATGAATTTCGTGATTTTAGCACTAAATATGGACTTGACTCTGAGATAGTAGCTTCTTTCTGTGAATCTTTCGCTACTCATGTTGATCTCCCTAAGGAGAAGTGGTTTAAATATAATCTTCCCATTGAAGTTAAAATAGTTGAACCTGTTAATGTTGAAGAAGAAACTATCACTTATAATGTTGATCCGATTGTTCCTACTACTTATATTGAGAAACCACCATTCCCTGTTAGAACAAAGGATCATGCTAAAGCTTCAACTGTGGTCAACAAAAGTAATATTAGAACACCCAAACCCTCTGAGCAAATTATAGTTGAACCTAGTATTGCTATGGTTAAATATCTCTTGGTTGATAATATTCATGGGACTGTTATTTATTTCTGTGATGAAGCTGCTAGAATTGCTAAACCCGATACGAAAGAAAAACATAGACCTGTTGTTGGCATGCCTGTTGTTTCTGTTAAAATAGAAGATCATTGTTATCATGGCCTTTGTGATGTTGGTGCTAGTGTGTGTGCAATTCCTTATACCTTATATAAAGAAATTATGAATGATATTGCACCTGCTGAGATAGAAGATATTGATGTTACTATTAAGCTTGCCAATAGAGATAGTATTTCACCAATTGGGACTGTTAGAGATGTTGAAGTCTTGTGTGGGAAATATTCTACTGGTTTTCTTGTTCTTGCTTCCCCACAAGATAATTTTTGTCCCATTATATTTGGTAGACCCTTCTTGAATACTATTAATGCTAAGATAGACTGCGAGAAACACATTGTTACTGTTGGATTAGGGGATATGTCTCATGATTTTAATTTCTCTAAATTTCGTAGACAACCCCATGATAAAGAATTGCCTAGTAAGGATGAAATTATTGGTCTTGCTTCTGTTGTTGTGCCTCCTAATGATCCTTTAGAACAATATATGCAGTATTCTTTAATTAAGGACCTATTTTGAAACACAATTTGCCTGTTGAAATCTTTGGGGATCCTCCTCCACCTAAGGATGATCGCATGTTTGAGCTTAAACAATTACCTGATACTTTAAAATATGATTTTCTGGATGAAAAGAAGATATACCCTGTTATTATTAGTGCTAACCTTTCAGATCATGAAGAAAAGAAATTATTGAAAACTCTGAAGAAGCACTGTGCCACTATTGGATATACTCTTGATGATCTTAAGGGCATTAGTACCACTCTATGTCAGCACAAAATTAAACTGGAGAAAGATGCTAAACTAGTTGTTGATCATCAACGACGGTTAAATCCTAAGATGAAAGAAGTGGTAAGAAATGAAATACTAAAGCTTCTGGAGGCAGGTATAATTTATCCTATTGTTGATAGTAAATGGGTAAGTCCCGTTCATTGTGTCCCTAAGAAGGGAGGTATTACTGTTGTTCCGAATGATAAGAATGACTTGATTCCTCAAAGAATTGTTAAAGGATATAGAATGGTAATTGATTTTCACAAATTAAATAAAGCTACTAGAAAAGATCAGTACCCTCTACCTTTTACTGATCAAATGCTAGAAAGACTATCCAAACATACTCATTTTTGCTTTCTAGATGGTTATTCTGGTTTCTCTCAAATACCTATGTCAAAAGAGGATCAAGAGAAAACTACTTTTACTTGCCCTTTCAGTACCTTTGCGTATGGACATATGCCTTTTGGTTTAATGCAATGCACCTGCTACCTTCCAAAGATGTATGACTGCTATATTCTCTGACTTTTGTGAAAAGATTGTTGAGGTTTTTATGGATGATTTCTCCATTTACAGAACTTCTTTTGATGATTGTTTAAGCAGCCTTGACCGAGTTTTGCAGAGATGTGGAGAAACTAATCTTGTCTTGAATTGGTAGAAGTGCCACTTTATGGTTAAAGAAGGTATTGTCTTGGGGCATAAAGTTTCTGAAAGAGGTATTGAAGTTGATAAAGCTAAAGTAGATGTTACTGAAAAGATGTCGTGTCCTAAAGATATCAAAGGTATAAGAAGTTTCCTTGGTCATGTTCGTTTCTATAGGAGGTTTATTAAATACTTCTCTAAACTTTCTAGGCCTCTCACTAATCTCTTGCAAAAAGATGTTCCTTTTGTTTTTGATGGCGATTGTGTAGAAGCATTTGAAATACTTAAGAAAACCTTGATTTCTGCACCTATTGTTCACCCACCTAATTGGAATTTACCCTTTGAAATTATGTGCGATGCTAGTGATTATGTTGTTGGTGTTGTTCTAGGACAAAGAGTTGATGAGAAATTAAACATTATCCAGTATGCTAGTAAAAATCTAGACAGTGCCCAGAGAAATTATGCTACCACTGAAAAAGAATTTTTAGCAGTTGTATTTGCATGTGATAAGTTCAGACCTTATATTGTTGATTCCAAAGTAACTATTCACACTGATCATGCTGCTATTAAATATATTATGGAAAAGAAAGATGTTAAACCTAGACTTATTAGATGGGTTCTCTTGCTACAAGAATTTGATTTGCATATTATTGATAGAAAGGGAGCTGAGAACCCCGTTGCAGACAACTTGTCTAGGTTAGAAAATGTTCTCGATGACCCACTACCTATTGATGATAGCTTTCTTGATGAACAATTAAATGTCATAAATGCTTCTCATAATACTCCATGGTATGCTGATTATGCTAATTATATTGTTCTAAATTTATACCACCTAGTTTCACATACTAGCAAAAGAAAAAGTGTTTCTATGATTTAAGACATTACTTCTGGGATGACCCACACCTTTATAAAGAAGGAGTAGATGGTGTTATTAGACGTTGTGTACCTGAGCATCAACAAGAACAGATCCTACGCAAGTTCCTCTCCGAGTCTTACAAAGGACATTGAGGGAGTCCTGGATTAAGGGGTCCTCGGGCGTCCGAGCTATGTGACGTGGGCCGGACTAATGGGCCATGAAGATACAAGACAGAAGACTTATTCTCGTGTTCGGATTGGATTCTCCTTGGCGTGGAAGGCAAGTTTGGCGTTTGGATATGAAGATTCCTTCCTCTGCAAACCACCTCTGTATAACCCTAGGTCCCTCCGGTGTCTATATAAACCGAAGGGTTTAGTCCGTAGGGGTAATCATAATCATACAGGCTAGACATCTAGGGTTTAGCCATTATGATCTCGAGGTAGATCAACTCTTGTAAACCCCATATTCATCCAAGATAATCAAGCATGAAGTAGGGCATTACCTCCATCAAGATGGCCCAAACCTGGGTAAACATCGTGTCCCTGTCTTCTGTTACCTTCGATCCTCACACGCACAGTTCGGGACCCCCTACCCGAGATCTGCCGGTTTTGACATCGACATTGGTGCTTTCATTGAGAGTTTCGCTGTGTCATCGGCAGAAGGATCGATGGCTCCATCAGTCTCTACAATAATGCAGACCTGAGGGAGGTCTTTCTCCCGGGCCAGATCTTTGTGTTCGGCAGCTTCGCACTACGGGCCAACTCGCTTGGCCATCTAGAGCAGATCGACAACTATGCCCCAGGTCACCAGATAAGTTTTGGAAACATGAATTATGTCGCTAATATCCGAGGAGACTTGATATTCCAAGGGTTTGCGACCCCAACCTCTGCTCTGGCCTTAGATCCGAAGCACGTCACCAGGTTCGAAGACGGGATTCTCGAGCCCGCAGGACTCTCTGCGGCTATTAAGCCTAGTACGGGAGAGCCGGAGGAAGCAGCATCACCGTCAATCATCATGCAGCCGAACTCTTCTCCGAACATTGGCTCTGAACCCTCGGAGTCAGCATCGTGTGAGCTCAGACAAGGAGTTTTCTTCCCACCATACTCCACGAACTCTCTCCTCCCTGGCCAAACCTTGCCTTTAAGCGAGGCTCTGGACTTAATGCGATCCCTCGTTATTACAGAGGGGCAGCGTTCGAAGTACGCAAAACCCAAACTAGGGGCTGAGAGTGGGGGATTTTTCATCCCAACCACCACCCACTTCATAGCCATTGTCGAGGACTTAACCGACATGCTCGATTACGGCTTCGGGTATGGACGACGATGCCGGAGAAGAGCAGGCCCGAAACCCGCCGTTTACCGGACGCTGGATGGCCACCTCTTCGTATGACATGTACATGGTGGACACACCCAAAGAGGGTAACGACGATAACAAGAAAAATCCAGTTGAGGATACACCTCCTGAGACACAACCAAAGCGCCGACGTAAGCGGCGCCGCTCTAAATCATGTCGTTGAAAAGATAGCAATACCGGCACCGGAGACAACAATACTCCGGATGACGCCGAAGACCAAGAAGACCCCGTCGAGCCAACCTCCGAACAGGATGGTCGGCAAGATGTGCAAATTAGCCCTGATAAACAGGCTGTAAACGAAGACTCGGAGGATAGTCATTATCTTCCACTCTCCGAGGATGAGGTGAGGCTCGGTGATGAAGACTTTATCGTACCTGAGGAACCCACTGAACATGAGTGCTTTAAGCGCTGGCTAATAGCCACTGGAAGGTGTGTGAAAAAGAAGCAGCAGCAGCTTCAAGCTGACCAAGATCTGCTCAATGACAGGTGGACTAATGTCTTGGTAGCCGAGGAATATGGACTCAGGCGCCCAACCAAGAGTTGCCCGAAGCGCAAGCTGCTACCCCAATTCGATGACGAGGCGCTGGAGCCCATACCCTCAGTGCGTAACGCGGCTGACTGGCCACCACGTGGTCATGACAAAACAGCAACTCAAGCCGAACGCCAGTCCGTCCTACCTTGCCGACAAAGTAGAGACACAACAGCTCGGGGATATACGTACGATCTACGGCAGGACCTGGAAAATAGAGCAGGTCAGACCAGATCGATCTACGGATCATGGGGGCATGCCCCGATGTGCAAGGACGGCTATCTAGCCGGGCGCGACAAGCATAACCACCTCTGGGCCGAAAACAGCAGACGAACTCCATCCGAGCTATGTCACGACTTGGTATGATATAGAGGCGCCGGACACCCCCTCTGCTTCACTAACAAAGTAATGGTGCACGAATTCCCAGAAGGGTTTAAACCCGTGAATATCGAATCATATGATGGAACAACATATCCCGCAGTATGGATTGAGGACTTTCTTGTTCGTATTCATATGGCTCACGGTGATGATCTTCATGCCATCAAATACCTCCCGCTAAAACTCAATGGACCAGCTCGGCACTGGTTAAACAGCCTGCCAGAAAACTCCATTAGCAGCTGGGAGGACTTGAAAGACACCTTCTACGACAATTTCCAGGGTACATACGTCCGACCTTCGGATGCCGATGACCTAAGTAACATAGTTCAACAGAAATTCTAGACTAGGTTCCTAACTAAAAAAACTAGATCGTCGACTGCCCGGATGCCGAAGCCCTAGCAGCCTTTGAACGTAGCATTCGCGACAAATGGCTCGCCCGACACCTTGGCCAAGAAAAACTGAAGTCCAAGGCAGCCCTCACGACACTTATGACCCGCTTTTGCGCGGGCGAAGATAGTTGGCTAGCCCGTAGTAGCAATAGTACAAGAGAACCTCGCACCTCTGAAGCTAGAAATAGCAATGGCAAACTCAGACGCAACAGGAAAAACCGTCGAAACAACAGTGACAATACCGATGACATGGCGGTCAACGCCGGATTCAGTGGCTCCAAGTCGGGTCAGTAGAAGAAGCCATTTAAAAGAAGCAATCCGGGCTCATCCAGCTTGGACCGAATACTCGATCAACCATGTCAGATCCAGGGCACCCCTGATAAACCCGCCAATCATACTAATAGAAGTGTTGGGTCTTTAAACAGGTCGGCAAGTTAAAAACCGAGAATAAGGAGAAGGGGTCGCCGAGTGAGGATGATGACGAGGAGCCCCATCCACCGAACATAGGGGGACAGAAGATATTTCCCCCCAAGTCAAAACGGTGAACATGATATGCGTTACTCATATCCCCAAGGGGGAGCGCAAACGCGCGCTCGGGGACGTTTATGCGATAGAGCAAGTCGCCCCAAAATTCAATCCATGGTCATCTTGCCCGATCACTTTCGATTGCAGGGACCATCCAACCAGTATTCATCCTCAACCCAATTATTGATGGATTCCACCTCACGCGAGTCCTCATGGACGGTGGCAGCATCCTTAACCTGCTCTATCAAGACACGGTCTGCAAGATGGGCATCGATCCATCAAGGATCAAGCCCACAAAAACTACCTTTAAAGGAGTAATACCAGGTGTAGAGGCCCGCTACATGGGCTCAATCACATTGGAAGTCATCTTTGGATCGCCGGACAACTTCCAAAGCAAAGACTTGATCTTCGACATCGTCCCCTTCCGTAGTGGCTATCATGCACTACTCAAACGAACCGCATTTGCTCACTTCAATGCGGTGCCACACTATGCCTATCTCAAACGCAAGATGCTCGGACCACGTGGTGTAATAACAGTCAACGGAAACATGGAACGCTCCCTTCGTACCGTGGAGAACACCGCGGCCCTGGCAACGGAAGTACAGGGCGGCCTTATCAACTAGAACATCAATTCAGTGGCCAAGCCCTCGGACACTATTACACCAGTCCGGATTACTCCGTGGCATGACGGTCCTGCTCGTCAGGTGTTCGACTAGCAATTCAGCCTCCGTCTCAGTGTCGAACGAACTGCGGCATACATACCGCGCGTACATAACTACGCACTAAAAATACCATGGGCAAAGACGAAGGCATAACTTGATCATGGTCCACAATACGACTCGACCTTATCTGGACACTCATACTTTCCCTTTTCTTTCTATCCTTTTCAAGTTTCTTTTCCACAGGCACCTCACGATGGCCTGATCATCGATCCTTTCGAAGGATAAACATACCAAGGAGGCAAGCAGCATAGACGTGTGGGAGAATATTTAGATGATCTTCTTGACGACCACTTTGCCTATTTTCAGGACCCGCACGCAGCTTCCCCTTGGTCTCGGCATGTTAAATAGCCATGTTGCTTATCGCATTATCTGTACAAATATGCTTTGACGTGTCAATCAGATTATAATGGAAACAGTTTATGGCCCAACATATATGGCACTGGCCTACTCCTTCATTATATTTCACTATTTTTATCCATTGCACCCGTACACTTTGGTACGTCTTAACTCGCTAGGGGCTCCATTTCGCTCCATACGTTTGCAACAAGTCCGAACACTTTTTACAGTATAATTCGGCTCCCCAAATATAGCATTATATGCATCGGCTCCGAATCATGTCTTTGGTAAATAGTTGGGTTGCCTGGCTCCTGTGCTTTCTACCTTACGTCCTGTCTTATCTGCTAGGGTAGTAAAGGGAGAACTACTGCGATTGTCTTTCTGGTTTATCCGGATAAACACCTTAGTAGAGAATGCCGAAAACTGACTGTCATGATGCGGCGAGAGCTGGTCAGCTATTCGGTGGCTAAACATAAATCTCTTGCAATTTTTTCCACATTATGCGACGGATCAGTCTCCACCCGATTAGGTGTCTACAGCGCCCTAGTCCGGATAAATGAATACTAACTAGGGGCTGCGCCTACACTCCTATTGTCAAACTCCTATGGCTAAGTGAGGGTGATAAAGCTACATAGTCTAATTGCTTGGTTCGCTACACTAAACACCTCCTTTAAGGACCAAACTCTTGGGTCAAGTGCGTTTAGGTTCCAACCCGAACACCCCCGTGCTACCTATGTGGGGGCTGAAGCCGACGACTGGCCAACTCTCAGATTTAATAAAAGGGCCACAAAGGAGGAAACATTTTCAAAAAACAACAAGCAATATATTACATATAGGCTTTGTTCCATAATACAGGACCGGATAACACGAATACATTCATTCAAAGATAATGTCCTTTTTTTCAAAGCTTGGGACAGTGGGGGCAGCCCCCCACTGACTTTTGTATTACTATTCAAGACACAAGATTACATAGAATAAAGATTGCATGGGGGCAGAAGAATAAAGATAATGTCCTTCGCACACTGGCCCTCTACAATGAGGGACCCTTCCATGACATCATCAAAATATCGCTCGGGAGTGCGGTGCTCTTTACCCACAGGCGATCCCTTCGTCGCAAGCTTGACGGCATCCATCTTCCCCCACTGTACCTTGACACGGGCGAAGGCCATCTGCGCACCTTCAATACAGACCAACCGCTTTATGGCATCAAGCCGAGGGCAGGCATCGACCAGCCGCTTCACGAGCCCGAAGTGTCTGCTGGGCATGGCTTTGGTAGGCCATAGACGGATTATCAAATCATGCATGGCCAATCCGGCCACCCTATGCAGTTCGGTCAGCTGCTTCAGCTGATCTCTAAGGGGCACGGGATGCTCTGGCGCAAGGTATTGCGACCAGAACAGCTTCTCCATTGAGCTTCCCTCTTCGGCTCAGAAGAACTCCGCAGCATCAACAACACTGCGAGGCAGATCCGCAAACGCTCCTGGAGAACTCCAAATCCGGGTCAGTAAGAGGTAGCTTTTCTTCACAAAATTTCTCTGCATAATAAAGGCCTTACCCACTGCAATCTGCTTGGCCTCCTAGGTTTCCCGAAAGGTGCCCTGGGCTTCAACCTGGGCCTCTTGTGTGCTTTGGCGGGCCTTAGCAAGTTCGGACTCTTGGTCCACAATCTTGCGCTCCAAGGACTCACATGTATTTGTGGCGCCCTTGAGCTCCTACTGAACCTCCCCGACTCTTGCCTCGGGTTTTTTGCAGGCGGCTTGTTCCTTCTCCGCTTTCTTCTGGGCCTCGGCCAGCACATTCTTGAGGGACTCCACCTCGGCCGCAGCTCCTATGAAACATCATAATAACATGAGCAACACAAACAATTCATATCATTTTAGATCTGAATAGGCCATTGCATACCTGGCTTGTCTTCTAGTTGTTTTTTGACACGGCCGAGCTCTTCATATGCCTGCTCCAGACTCTGTTTCAGTTTGGAGACTTTGGCAGAATGGGAGGTCGCAGCCAGCATCGATGCCTGCTTATTCACACAGACATATATGATTAGTCTCCTGCGAATATTATTTGATCCTATATCCGGCCTTTCTTTTCGAACACCGGACATAGTCTAAAGGGCTACTGTCTGTACTACGACATTCTTTTTGCATAATTACGTCACATACCTCAAAACCTGTTAGAAGGCTCGCGCAGGCTTCGGACAGTCCGCTCTTAGCAGACTGAACCCTCTCAACCACCGTACCCATAAGGATATGGTGTTCTTCTACAATGGAAGCACCTTGAAGCACTTCCAGTAGAGTATCCGGTGCCTCTGGATGGACAGAGGTCACCGGCGGAATAGGTGCACCTCCTTCTTTTAAAGAAGGCTTCTTACCTAATTTTGGAGCTGTACGGGCCTCCGGAATAGTATTCGGCTGGGGGCCGAATTGGGTATGGCCCCCATTGCCAGTCTCTAGGGGGGTCTGCTCCACCATGTGTTCGACAACTGAGGTATCACCCTCTAGCACCACCTTGACGGCCTCATGTACCTCTGCCTGGCCTGGAGGGTCCTTCGGGACAACACTTCGGCATCGTCCATAGTCCCAGGGGAGGAGGCCGGCGGAGGCGACCCGCTGTCCATCACATTTGGATCGAGCGAATTCCCCGAAGATGAGGATCGCTGGAGGTGGACGAGAGCCGGACTGCTGCGCATGATTCAACATGTTAAAGCCACGAACTAAAGGAGCTGGATATATATGTGTGTAAGTGCCGTTGAGTAATTACGATCCCGCCGGGGGCTTCTCCCTGGGATGCCACTTAGGGCTGCTATCGGTGTCCGATTCGGAATTGTCCGCAAGGGGGACCCTCCCTTTCTTGGACGCCTCCGCCTCTGCCTCCAAATCCATGGAGGCCGTCCTTTTCTTCCTTCCCCCTTTGGGGGGAGAATTGCTTTCCTCCTCCTCGTCGTTGTTCTCGGTGGGGGAGGAATGGGTTTCAGTGTCTTCGGATGTTGCGTCTGAAGTGCCTTTATGGCGAAGGCCACTTCTTGTCTCCTCGCCCTTCTTCTTGGCCTTCTTCTCCGGCACCTTGTAGGGCGGCGGAACCAGCATCTTCATCAGAAGTGGGATAGCTAGGTTTTCAGGTAGCGGAGCCGGACACTGGATCCGCTCCACCCTCTTTATCTAGCCCTGAAAAGACGAATGGAGAAGCTTAGACATCTTACTTGAATGCACAGGAAGAGATACACCTTGAAGTATTAAGAACATACCAGACAGGCTGGATGAGTCAGGTTGTATCCACTGTCCTCGGTCATCTTCGACCACGACTAATAAGCCTTGAAAATCACCTTCCAGATACCTTCATGCGTGGAGCCGAAGAACTGCTGCAAGGTCTGGTGCTTGGCCAGATTGAACTCCCACAAATGGCAAGTCCGGCTTTGGCAAGGCAGGATCCGGTGAAAAAGCATCACCTGGATCACATTGACGAGCATGATGTTCTTATCCACCACGCTCTTGATGCATGTTTGAAGCACTGACACCTCATCTAATGACGCCCAGTTGAGGCCCTTGTTTAGCCAGGAGGTAAGCCGCATTGGGGGCCCGAACTTGAATTTGGGAGCCGTGGCCCAGGTGGTGTCGCGGGGCTCTGTGACATAGAACCACTACTGCTACCACCCTTTGACGGTCTCCACAAAGGTTTTGGTGTGCCATGTGACGTTGGAAAGTTTGCTCACCATGGCGCCTCTGCACTCTGCAGGTTGACCATCCACCACTTTCGGCTTCACATTGGAGATCTTTAGCCATAATCCGAAGTGGGGTGGGATGCAGAGGAAGGCCTCACACACGACAATGAATGCCGAGATGTTGAGGAAAGAATTTAGGGCTAGATTGTGGAAATCTAGCCCATAGTAGAACATGAGTCCGTGACCAAAGGGGTGGAGGGGAAATACTAACCCGCGGATGAAGTGGGGGATGAATACCACACTCTCGTTGGGCTCCAGGGTGGGGACGATCTGCCCCTTGGCCGGAAGTTGGTGGGTGATTTCCTGGGCCAAGTACCCCGCCTCCTGGAGCTCCGTCATATTCTCCTCCGTGACGGAGGAAGCCATCCACTTGCCCTGCACTCTAGATCCGGACATGGTCGGGGTGCCTTTCGGGGGCGGAAAGGATGGAAGCTTGGTCGCTGGAGCTCAAGAACGGTGGGCAGAGAGGAAGAAGGCGTGGGTGAAAGAGTGGATCCTTATCCTCTTATAAAGGCAGCGAATATCAAGCGCCTCCCCACTCGCCTATTCCCCAAGGGTCGTGCCGACGGAGCGGTTGGATTACCCATACCCGTATTGATGAGAATGTCACGATAAGGAGACACGGTCTCTGCTTCGACAAGACGTGCCAATGAAAACCGCACCTCGAAACGTGGAGAGGGAAGTTAAAAAACGGTTCAAAATAATCACTGGGCGGGGACGTAATGTCTCACTACGAAAGTTGTCAGTAGATGGGACTTGTCAAATATTATACTCTTTGCGACTATGTGTGGTGCCTATTTTGCAGATCCAGACACGTTTTCTGTGTTCGAAGACTACTTTGAAGTATTCGGAGGAGGAATCTGCCTTGCAATGTCAAAGACAATCTGCGCGCCAGACACATCGTTATTGAAGCCTGGTTCTAGAGCTACTGAGGGAGTCCTGGATTAAGGGGTCCTCGTGCGTCTGGGCTGTGTGACATGGGCCGGACTAATGGGCCATGAAGATACAAGATAGAAGAGTTCTTCCCATGTCTGGATATTATTCTCCTTGGCGTGGAAGGAAAGCTTGGCGTTCGGATATGAAGATTCCTTCCTCTGCAAACCGACTCTGTATAACCCTAGGTCCCTCCGGTGTTTATATAAAATGGAGGGTTTAGTCCATTTGGGTAATCATAATCATACATGCTAGACATCTAGGGTTCAGCCATTACGATCTCGAGGTAGATCAACTCTTGTAAACCCCATATTCATCCAAGATAATCAAGCAGGAAGTAGGGTATTACCTCCATCAAGAGAGTCTGAAGCTAGGTAAACATCGTGTCCCTGTCTCCTGTTACCTTCGATCCTCAGACGCATAGCTCGGGACCCGCTACCCGAGATCTATCAGTTTTGACACCGACAGACACCACGCTGGAGGTAGAACTGCACACAAGGTATTGCAATCCGGTTTCTATTGGCCCACTCTCTTTAAGGATGCCCGTAAGTTTGTCTGATCTTGTGATGAATGCTATAGAATTGGTAATATTAGTAGATGTCAGGAAATGTCGATGAATTATTCACTCGTTATTGAACCATTTGATGTTTGGGGCTTTGATTATATGGGACATTGAAAGTGCAACTATCCCTGGGTGGTTTTGGTAATTACTAACAACATATAGCTCATTGAACTAGTACTATTTCAATGATCATTTCAGAAAGTTCAATGATTGGCATGGCATGGATTAGAAATTTGGACCCCCCAAAATGCTAAGGACACACATTGGCTCAAGCTTAAGACTCTACATTTTCATTTTTAGTGATCCAAGATCACATTGAGTCCATAGGAAAAGCCAATACTATTAAAAGGGGATGAGGCTTACTTGCTCAAAATGCTTAGTGATATGCTCCAAAAACCCTCAACCACTTTCTCATATCTACATATGTCCCAAACCAAAAGTCAAACTCAGCCCCACCGAAATGTTCAATCTGCCGCCACCGAGTTCACTTGACCTAGCCACTGCCAGAAACCCTAGTCACTTTGGTCTCAGTGATAGGGATCTCGGTCTCACCGAGATGGGATTGCAAACTCTCTGTTTCCCTTCGTAACATTTCGGTCCAACCGAGATAAGCATTTGGTCCCACCGAGTTCGCAATGCAAACCCTCTGTTTCCCTTTCGTAATGTTTCAGTCTCACCGGAATGAGCAAATCGGTCCCACCGAGTTTGCCTGGACAACTCTTTGGTTAGCTTATTACCAAAGTCGGTCCTACCGAGTTTGTGTAATCGGTCTCACTGAGATTATGTTATGCCCTAACCCTAATGGAATCGGTCCCACCAAGTTGACATATCGGTCCCACCAAAAAGCCTAATGTTCAAATTTTGAGCTGAATCGGTCTGACCGAGTTTTCTGATTCGGTCCCACCGAGTTTGTTAAACTGTGTGTACTGGTTCGATTTTGTGTGGAGGCTATATATACCCCTCCACCCACTCTTCATTAGAAGAGAGAGCCATCAGAACATGCCTACACTTCCAGCATACATATTCCAAGAGAGAACCACCTACTCATGTGTTGAGACCAAGATATTCCATTCCAACCATATGAATCTTGATCTCTAGCCTTCCCCTAGTTGCTTTCCACTCAAATCATCTTTCCACCAAATCCAAATATGTGTGAGAGAGTTGAGTGTTGGGGAGACTATCATTTGAAGAAAAAGAGCAAGGAGTTCATCATCAACACACCATCTATTACCTTTTGGAGAGTGGTGTCTCCTAGATTGGTTAGGTGTCACTTGGGAGCCTCCGACAAGTTTGTGGAGTTGAACCAAGGAGTTTGTAAGGGCAAGGAGATCGCCTACTGAAGATCTACCCTAGTGAGGCAAGTCCTTCGTGGGCGATGGCCATGGTGGGATAGACAAGGTTGTAGAAATTGGTCTCACCAATTTGGCTTAGGCCATTGCACATGCACTTTTCGGTCTGACCAAAAATGGAAATCGGTGCGACTGAATTCGACTCTCTGTGAAACCCTAGCAATCTCGGAACCATTGAACTGTGACTCAGTCTAACCAAGTTCACTAGTTTAGACTCCAACAGTTGCTTCGGTATCACCGAGTTTAACAAATCGGTAGCTCCGAAATGATTTATGTGGAGAACTAAAACTAAGTTTTTGACTCATTTTTTTTGCAAAAACTTTGCACTTTGTGATGCTCATCTATTCTACCTCAATTATATCTATTCACAGGGTTTGCTGTCAGTTTGCTTGCTAGGATATCTGACCAAAGTCATAGTCAGAACAAGTCAGAAGAGCAAGTGCAAATGACTGAGGGCACTAGTCCCTCAAGCAGCTATGATGAGGGAAGCAGGAGCATTCCCATTAATTTGCCCAAGGCAGCCACCAGATCAAGGAAGAAGAAAACCTCAGATTCTGAGGATGACGACTATGTGGCTACAGAGGAGGAAGTTAGCTCCAAAAAGAAAGTGTTGAAGAAAGAGTATGGTATTGCTGCAACAACAAAGCCTGGATTGCACAAGAAGACCCCTACCAAGAGGGTGCCAACCTTAAAGGCCAGGGCCTCAACTGCTGAAACTTCTAAGCCAACTGAAGAGGTTGCTGGAGAGGGAAAGAAAAGGAAAGAGAGGGTCAAGAAGACCATTACTAGAGTCATTGGTAGATCCTCTATAATGATGGATCCAGAAGAAGATGAAGAGGAAGAGGATGTTGCACCAGCACCCAAGTCCCAGAAGCTTATGGGGGATACCATTAAGTCAGGGGCTGCCACTTCAAAGCCCAAGACTGCCCCCAAGGCTGCTGCTCAAGCTCAGAAGCCCTGTAAGCCCAAGAGAAGCACCAGGAACATCCTAGCTGAAGAGAATAACAAGGACCCAATGCCTGAAGTTGAAGAAGAAGATGCAGAAGCCCAAGTGCTGAGGAAACTGAGACCAAAGATTCCAGAACACAATGACACTCATCTAGTGGTTGAGGATATGAACATCAGAAAGGATGCAGGATTGAGACTTTGGAGACATTCTGATCCATATGCTGTGAGGAGGAAGACTGCAGTGGACTATAGGTTCCACACCAAAGAACAACAAGACTTCTATGAGACAATTTTGCTTGACAAGAAGCCTATAGTCTGTGATATGAAGTGGGTTGATTGGGAATTCATTGATGAGAATGAAGACTATTTCCCAGGAGTGCATGAAAGCTTCAAAGCTTGTGGAGTTGATGAGTTTGTTGGACAGAAGCTTACCAAATGGAATGATGAGCTCATTATGCAGTTCTATTCTACCGATCATTTCTATCCAGATGGTAGAGTTGTTTGGATGTCTAAGGGTACAAGGTACCAGTCAAATGTTGATGAGTGGGCCAAGTTGATCAATGCCCTAGAAGAGCATGAGGATGATTTGGATGTGTATGCCAAGAAAAAGAAAGACCACAACTATATGGCAAACATGTATAAGCAGATCCCAGACAAAGCTTTGGAGACACACAAGCTTGGATCCGTGCATTATTTGTTGTCTGGTTTGCCTACAATCAACACAATCTTGAGGCATACTCTGTTACCCAAATCTAGAGATCACAAGATGATAATAGGACATTCAATCAAGTTGCTGTAGATATTTGATGTTCCTCAAAATTTTAAGGTCATGAGTCTAATTGTTGAGACAATCAAGAGGACAGTTGCAGATCAGAAAAGATCTTGTGGGTATGCTCCACACATTCAGGTGCTCATCAACTCCAAGATGGGCACATGAACTTACTTATTGGACAAGGAGCATTTACCTTTGCACCTAGAATTTGAGGATAACACAGTTGTGATGAATGAGGATGATCCTTCATCAGTGCAAGCACAAGAGAAGAGAGCAAAGGCAAAGGCGGAAAAGGCTGCAAGGATGCAAGTGTTGAGGAGGCATCTCAGGTGTTCTTGAAGAGCAAACAAGATCAGCTAGCTTATCTGATTCAGGCAACTTTGAGGATTGAGAAGGGCTTGGCCACCCTGAGTCAAAATCATGAGAGCTTGGAGAGGGTCGTTGAGACCAAGTTTTATGATCTTGGTCTGAAAGTGACTGAGATACAGACAATAGTCGAGCGACTCCATGAGGAAGGAGAGGAGAAGAAAGGGAAGGCAACTACGAATGCTTTTCAGCGAGTACCAAGAAGTCAGAGGTCAGCTGCAGTGCCAGTGCCAGATACAAGAGCTACTTCATCCGCACCAGTAGCAATAGCTTCAGTGCCACCTCCAGCAGCTACTCCACCAGCTCCAACAACATCTACTAATGCCTTCGTCCTTGGAGTTCTCTCTACACCTCCTCCCGAAGACCAAGCCCGAGAGACGCATAGCACTATGCATTTTCAAACTTTTTGGTAACTTGTTGCCAAAGCAGGAGAAATATATAGATCATAGGCTTCGAGAGAGAGAGTTTTCTTCTTCTTTGTCTCTCTTGCTATTTGGTTGAACTTTTGTGTGTGCTCGCTTGATACCTTATGTCTATGTGTGAGATACTTCTATGATCATTTGTTTGATCATATCATACTTTAATGTTTGCTTGGATGATATTATCTTTTATATTATGATCATTCACTTTGCTTGGTGATGAGTGCATGTTTTAATTCCTATCATTTTGAGTGCTCCACCAAGATGTATGTGACATGGAAGAGTAACCATGATCCTAATCGATTGTGCATTTGCATTCAAAAGCAAATTTTAAATAAAGCACAAATTTAGGGGGAGCTCTTGCTTATCACATACTTCTCAAAGCGACGATGTATTTAAATCTTATTATCACTTGTTGAAGCTTTGATCTATATGTTGTCATCAATTACCAAAAAGGGGTAGATTGAAAGTGCAACTATCCCTGGGTGGTTTTGGTAATTACTAACAACATATAGCCCATTGAACTAATACTATTTCAAGATGACCATTTCAGATATTTCAATGATTAGCATTGCATGTATTAGAAATGTGGACCCCTCAAAATGCTAAGGACAAACATTGGCTCAAGCTCAAGACTCTACGTTTTCATTTTTAGTGATCCAAGATCATATTGAGTCCATAGGAAAAGCCAATACTATTAAAAGGGGATGAGGTGTTGCTTAATGTCTTACTTGCTCAAAATGCTTAGTGATATGCTCCAAAAACCATCAACCACTTTCTCAAATCCACATATGTCCCAAACCATAAGTCAAACTCGGCCCCACCGAAATGATCTATCCGGCGCCACCGAGTTCACTTGACATAGCCACTGCTAGAAACCCTAGTCACTTCGGTCTCACCGATAGGGATCTCGGTCTCACGGATGCGATTGCAAACTCTCTGTTTCCCTTCCTAACATTTCGGTCCAACCTAGATGAGCGATTGGTCCCACCGAGTTCGCAATGCAAACTCTCTATTTTCCTTTCGTAATGTTTCGGTCTCACCGAAATGAGCGAATCGGTCCCACCGAGTTTGCTTGAGCAACTCTCTGGCTAGCTTATTACCAATGTCGGTCCAACCGAGTTTGTGTAATTATTCTCATCGATATTACATTATGCCCTAACCCTAATGGAATCGGTCCCACTGAGTTGACATGCTGGTCCCACAGAGAAGCCTAACGTTCACATTTTGAACTGAATCGGTCTGACCAAGTTTTTGATTCAGTCCCACCGAGTTTGGTAAGCTGTGTGTAACAGTTTGATTTAGTGTGGAGGCTATATATACCCCTCCAGCCACTCTTCATTAGGAAAGAGAATCATCAGAACATGCCTACACTTCTAGCATACATTTTCTGAGAGAGAACCACCTACACATGTGTTGAGACCAAGATAATCCATTCCAACCATATGAATCTTGCTTTCTAGCCTTCCCCAAGTTGCTTTCCACTCAAATCATCTTTCCACCAAATCCAAATATGTGAGAGAGAGTTGAGTGTTGGGAAGACTATCATTTGAAGGACAAGAGCAAGGAGTTCATCATCAACACACCATCTATTACCTTTTGGAGAGTGGTGTCTCCTTGAATTGTTAGGTGTCACTTGGGAGCCTCTGACAAGTTTGTGGAGTTGAACCAAGGAGTTTGTAAGGGCAAGGAGATCTCCTACTTCGTGAAGATCTACCCTAGTGAGGCAAGTCCTTCGTGGGCGATGGCCATTGCGGGATAGACAAGGTTGCTTCTTCATGGACCCTTCATGGGTGGAGCCCTCCGTGGACTCGCGCAACTGTTACCCTTCGTGGGTTGAAGTCTCCATCAACGTGGATGTACGATAGCACCATCTATCGGAACCACGCCAAAAATCTTCGTGTCTACATTGCGTTTGCTCCCTCCAAACTCCTCCCTTTACCTTCATATGCAAATGTTTTACATTCCGCTACTATACTCTTAGACTTGCATGTGTAGGTTGATTGCTTGACTTGTGCTAAGTTGCTAAAATCTGCCAAGACTTAAAATTGGGAAAAGGCTAGATTTTTATTTGGTCAATTAGTCTAGTCACCCCCTCTAGACATACTTTTGATCCTATAGACCTTTTCCTTCCTCTAATGGGTATACGCATATTCTAGTTGATGTTGATTACATTACTAAATGGGTAGAAGTTATTCCAACTAGTTGTGTTGATCATAACACTTCTATTAAGATGCTAAAAGAAGTTATTTTTCTGAGGTTTGGAGTCCCCAGATATTTAATGAATGATGGTGGTTCACATTTTATCCATGATGTTTTCCGTAAAATGCTTGCTAAGTATGATGTTAACCATAGAATTGCATCTCCATATCATCCTCAGTCTAGTGGTCAAGTAGAGTTGAGCAATAGAGAGCTTAAATAAATTTTGCAAAAGACTGTTAATAGATCTTGAAAGAATTGGTCTAAGAAACTTGATGATGCATTATGGGCTTATAGAACTTCTTATAAAAATCCCATGGGTATGTCTCCGTATAAAGTGGTTTTTGGAAAAGCATGCCATTTGCCTCTTCAATTAGAACATAAGGCATATTCGGCCATTAAAGAGCTCAGTTATGATTTCAAGCTTGCCGGTGAGAAGAGGTTATTTGACATCAGCTCACTTGATGAATGGAGAACCCAAGCCTATAAGAATGCCAAGTTGTTTAAAGAAGAAGTTAAAAGATGGCATGGCAAAAGGATACAAAAGCGTGAGTTTAATGTAGGTGATCATGTTTTGCTATACAACTCTCGTTAAGATTTTCTGCAGGAAAGCTTCTCTCTAAATGGGAAGGCCCTTGCATCATCGAGGAGGTCTATCGTTCTGGGGTCATAAAAATCAACAACCCCGAGGGCACAAACCCGAAGGTGGTAAATGGTCAAAGAATCAAACCTTATATGTCAGGTACTCCCAGAAATGTTGAGACCAATATAATTAAGGGATAATTAGATTTATGCCCCTAGTTGTGTCCCACTCGTCTGTTTTACCCCTAATTCCCAAAAGTCACCGGTTCTGTCCATGTCACTTTGCTCCTCTTATGCTTTTGCCCTTTGACCGTTTGACCGTCAGTTTGAAAACTTCATAACTAATTCATACTAAATCAGAAAAATGCAAATAAGATACCAAAATGTTCAGAAAAACATCACCTATATGTCAGTGTCATTTGCATTCATGAAAAAGTGTTGGAAAGTGCACATCTGAGTTTTAGCTCTTCTGATACCATCATGAATAGTGAACTCTAAAAAAATTCAAAAATAAAAAAATATGGTGGCGAAGAACAAAAAATGTTCTAAGTTCTTGCCAATTTTCATTAGGGAACGACATTCCTAGAAGTCATGGAAAAAATAATCTATTTTGGAGTGCTGATTGTATTTTTTGCCGCATCACCCACGAGTGTTATTCCTTGATGAAACTTGGCAGGCACTTAAAACATTTGTCATTCTTTGCCACCAATTTTTTTAACTTTTTTGAATTTTTTTAGATTTTACTATTCATGGTGCTAGCATAAGAGCTAAAACTCGGATGGGCACTTTCCAACACTTTCATGAATGCAAATGACACTGGCATATAGGTGATGTTTTTCTGAACATTTTGGTATCTTATTTGCATTTTTCTTATTTAGTATCAATTAGTTATGAAGTTTTCAAACTGATGCTCAAATGGTCAGAGGGCAAAAGCATAATAGGAGCAAAGTGACTTGGATAGAACCAGTGACTTTTGGGAATTAGGGGTAAAACAGACGAGTGGGACACAACTAGGGGCATAAATCTAATTATCCCTATAATTAATACCGTAACACTGGAGGAGTACATAGGGGATACTTTCCGGAATGTTCCAGACTTCGAAAAGGAATAGGTATGTGGTACGGTAAGTAAACCGACTCCAAAATGTTTCCAATGATAAACCTTCTTTGTTTTGGAATATTTAAAAAATTAGGAAAATTAGAAGTATTCTGAAAGAGACACGAGGCCACCACATGGTGGAGGCGCGCCCTACCCCTCTGGGCGCGCCCCCGTCCTTATGGCCACCTCATGTGCCACATCTTATGGTTGGTAAAAATTCATTATATAATATCCTGAAGGTTTTGACCCCCGTACCACGCAAATATTTCCTGTTTTTGTTTCGATCTGTTCTTCTAACAGATCTAGATCATCATGACGTCTCCAAGCGCCCCCAAGGACAAGTTTTTTGAGAAGGTCATCAACCCCTACCTTGCGGAGGTGCTGCGACACCCACAAGCCATTGAGTTGCATGAGGGGGTGCTGCAAATCCACAATGTTGACGGGGCGAAGAAGACCGGAAGTGTGGAGATGAGGCTCAAAGAAATGGAGCAACAAGTTTTCAAGTGAGAAGGGATGGTGGAACGTGGAATCAACGCAAATCACATGATGATCGCGAAGTTCACCAACAAGCACAAGCTGGATCCCAAGAGCATTGAGGAGGCCATCTTCAGGCTTCATTAGAAAATCGAGCATCTCCAAGCCCAGATCTATGACCTGCAAAACCAAAACTATGAGTATGTATATATATTCAAGAGGATGAGTTTTTGGCTGCAGATTCGAGGATCCCAGAGACTCGTTCATCTTTCTATGATGGTGAACCTATGCCTTGGAAGTTGGATAGCAAGCCTACTTCATTAACAATTCCTTCATCACCACCTCCGACGAAAGAGACACAAATACATGGGTATGGGCACTCCCCTTGGCAACGGTCAAGCTTGGGGGAGTTCCTCGGTGTCGTATCACCATCACACCTTTATCTTTATCGTTTGTTTATCTTAGTTCAATCCTTTTGGTTATATCTTGATCTAGTAGAATGAAGTTTTAGTATGTTCTATCTTTGAGTTTTGCCTTGATCTCTATCTATGTAATCGGGTCCGTGAGATATATAATAAAGAGTAGTTTTGAGTTAAGGGCTTTGCTTTCTTGCTATGATCTTAGGGGAATTAAATAAAAATAAAGAAATAAAAAAGATCATATATTGATTTGATGGAGAGTAATGACTTCACATGTAAAGAGTATGATGAATAAAAGTTGTTGTGAGTTGAAAAAAATAGTTTGGGTTATTGTTGCAATTAATAGGAAGTAATAAAGAAATAGAGGCTTCACATATGAATATACTATCTTGGACATATTTTGTAATTGTGAGCACACATTAAAATATGGCATGCTAAAAAGTTGATGTTGGACAAGGAAGACAATATAACAGGTTATGTTTTCTTATACCCGAATAGAAGTTATATTGTCATGGATCATCCAACATGTTGAGCTTGCCTTTCCCTCTCATGCTAGCCAAATTCTTTGCACCAAGGAGAGATACTACTTGTGCTTCCAAACACCCCTAAACCCAGTTTTGCCATGAGAGCCCACCATACGTACCTATGGATTGAGTAAGATCCTTCAAGTAAATTGTCATCGGTGCAAGCAATAAAAAGTGCTCCCTAAATACGTATGATCTATTAGTGTGAAGAAAATAAGCTTTATATCAACTTGTGATATGGAATAAATATAAGTGATGGATTGCATTGTCGGATTACGGGTTCCAGCAAACCCTTGAGGTTCGAACACTAGGGTGCGCACGAAGATCCCTCTCCCCCTAGCTCACGCTCTCGCCACGATCTCAAAGCCTAGCTCGCCGAACCCGAGGAACAAGGGACACAAGAGTTTATACTAGTTTGGGGCACCGTTGTGGTGTAATACACTACTCCAGTGTGGTGTGGTGGATTGCCTCCTGAGGATGAACAAGTACAAGGGATGAATAGCCTCCTGAGGAGAGGTGTTCTTGAGCTTGATGAGCTTGTGTGCGTGTGGATGGTCTGGTTCCTCCCCAAGATCAGATGCCTCCCTACGGTGGTGGCTAGCCCTATTTATAGAGGCCCTGGTCCTCTTCCCAAATATTGGGCGGGAAGGGATCCCACAACGGCCAATTTGAAGGGGGGCAACTAGTACAAGCTATCCTGCCAAAGGCTCTAGTCGTGACGCCGTTGTGGGCTCCGCGATGACCTCCGTCCTGCCGTCCTACTGGTCTTGGTCTCATTGCACTGATATGGAAACGTTTGCCTGATGCCTCGGGACTCCTCGCCTGCACCTGCCTTTTTAGAACCAAAGAGACAACCCACCTGGCCTTGGTCGTCATGGCTCACGTCACGCGCTCTCTCGTGAGGTGCCCCTCGCCTTGATCTCTCCGCTCCTCGCGAGCCAACCTAGTAAGGCTGCCCCTGAGGAGGTTTTGTGTCGTCCGCCTCGCGAGGCTTGGCCCCTAGCTAGGGTCTTGAGTGTTTGCTAATGAAGATGGGCCATACCAGGCCACTAGATGAGCCACGCCCTGGACCGCATGAAGGCAAGTCTGGGTACCCCCGTTCCTAGGACGCCGACAGTAGCCCCCGTGCCCAAGGCGCACTCGTACTTGGCTTCGCGGCGAAGCCAAGGGTCAAGTGCGAAGCGCCACGGGCCCCAATAGCCCGCGGCCTTGATTGACATCTTTATCTGATTTTGAGGTTTCGTCGTCCGGCTCCTCCAAAATTATGTAAGGATCGGCTGGCTCATCCTCATCATCCGAAAAGAAAACAAAGAAAAAAACAGATTTGTTTCAATGACATATCTAACTAGACTGAAATTGATGTCGAAGACACGATCATTCACATCAATTGAAGCAGGCAGGAATTGCGCATAAGGTAGCTTGCTTACTCTCCATCTAGCGTGCGTTGGTGGCAAGGAAGGAGGCAATGGAAAGACTAGACCAGACACATTAATTAGTACAAGAAAGAGGCATTCGGGAAGTGACTAGTCGCTTCTGGCGAAGCTTAACAAATGAGCATGGCGATTGACCAGTCGTGGGTGTCTCCGCTTCCCCACTCTGCCTCGGCAACTACCCGATTTGGCGAGTCCCTGGTGCACGCAGAAAAGGGTCATCATTACCTTAGATCATGGAGGACGGCGGTTGGCCTCCCTTTGGCTATAAATGGGAAGGGGCCGGAGCCCACGTCACCCATCTCGTCCTCTACTCCTCCTGCTTCTTCTTCATCATCCTTGCTTTGCTGCCTCACCACGTCATCCATGGCGCCGATATGGAGGTTCTCCGCCACCGAGAAGGGAAAAGCCCCCCGCGAAGAGCTTGGGCCTCTCCAGCCGAAGAAGAGGTTGGCTCGCTCGGGTGATGTCGTTGTGAGGCCAGAGGTGATGCGGCCCTGGCACAAATGGCCTCCCCCGGCCATCTGCTGCCTTTGTACACCCAGGAAGAGGGCTCCGGAGGAGGAGGCAGGGACCAGGACCCCTCGCGCCATCACCGCAGTGGCCGCGTAGTAGTGGCGCGCGCTGCCGCCCCGTGAACCCACGTCGAGGGCTCCTCGCGTGAACTCATGGTGTGGGCAGCGAGGCCACTGCGCACGTGCATCTGGTTCCTGCCATTCTTCGCCGAAGAGATGCCGCCGAGGGGGCCACTAGAGTTGTGGCTACAGCAAGCTGGGTGCGACACCCCGGCGACAGGGGCGGAGGTTGAGTTCGTCTCCCCAGGCAAGGTCTTCATGACCCGTGGATCCGGTGAGGTCACTCGCGTTTGCCGCGTGGAGGGGGCGCTCGCCATCCATTTCAAGTACGACAGTGCCTTGACGCTGTTCTTCAAGGTCTTTGATGAGGGGGGCAATCGCCTGGAATGCTGCCTAGGAGGGGGCCATCGGGACGGTGTGGAGAAAGGCGCTCAACCCGCCCTTGGACCTGCCGACAGCTCCTCCAGCAGTGGCGGCGGCTCCTGGGGGTCCAGCAACTATCCCGAGCCCGAGGAGACTCTGGAGATGAGTGACGACAGCTACGTGCCCCCGAGCTCTCGCCGTGCCCGGAGCGCAGCCGCGGTGTCCGCCCGTCGCCGCAGTGGATCTAGATGGGGTTGGCGTTGGCCTCCCGTGGCCCGCTGTTGATGATGGTGTCAGCGCTGACGCCTGTATGTAGGACTCCTAGAAACCTTCTTCTTTTGCTCCCTGCGAGGAGTCGAGATGAATCCCATGGGGCATGTAAATGATCTATAGTGTCTTTTGTTAATATTTTCCTTATTATGAAGATCTATGATTGCGTATGTTGCTTCGACTCAGTCCCCCCTTTCCAATGTCGCGGTAGCTTGGTGCTCTACACTAGCAGGTGCCGGTACCCAAGCAGGCTGCAGCCGTCGCTGGTATGCCAGGTCGCGATGCTGTGGTTAAGGCCTGGAGATGAGTGGCCCGAGGTCTAGTAAGAGCTCCTGAAGCGCGATGCTCAAGAGGTCCCCTTTAGCGTGCAAGCAACTACCTGAAGGTAGGAAAGGAAGGCGGCGTTGCCGTAGCAAGGCTGCCGAAGATGGGAATCCTATGTCGCAGCGCTTGGCTGATCCGAGTGCGAGACTTATCTTAGCGGTCCAAAGTCGATTCCTTGTGCCGCGCCAGCTTTGTGCGTCAACTGGGTCAGGTTCGCGTGAGCTTCCCCCTCCTTTCACATCCTTTTATGTGTTCTGCGTCCTCGGGTCTCGGCCCTCAAGCAAGCTCAGCCGCCGCTGGTATGGTAGGTCGTGATGCCATGGTCAAGGCCAGGGGTGAGTGCTGGAGAGCCACTAAGAGTTCCTGAGTCGCGATGCTCAGGAGCCCCCCCCTTTAACGTGCAAGAGAATTGTGTGAAAAAAGAAGGAGCCCGCGGTGCCGCCGACCATCAGTCCTCCGGAGGTTCCTGCAGGTTAGCACGAGGGAAGAATATGGGTTGAAACCGCGCTTGCTGGTCTACCACTGGCCGTTCCGTGCTACCTCTTGAGCACTGCGTTGGATTTCCCCGAAGAGGAAGGGATGATGTAGCAAAGTAGCGTAAGTATTTCCCTCAGTTTTTGAGAACCAAGGTATCAATCCAGTAGGAGGCTACACTCGAGTCCCTCGTACCTACAGAAAAACAATAGCTCAACGCAACCAAAGCGCTTTGGGGTTGTCAATCCCTTCACTATCACTTATGAAAGTGAGATCTGATAGAGATGATAAATAATATTTTTTGGGTATTTTTGGTATAGAGATGCAAAATAAATAAAGTAAAAACAAAGTAAAAGCAAAGCAATAGTAAAGTGATGGATATTAATATGATGAGAAAGAGACCCGATGTCTATAGGTTTCACTAGTGGCTTCTCTCAAGAGCATAAGTATTCTACGGTGGGTGAACAAATTACTGTTGAGCAATTGACAGAATGGAGCATAGTTATGAGAATATCTAGGTATGATCATGTATATAGGCATCACATTCGAGACAAGTAGACCGAAACGATTCGGCATCTACTACTATTACTCCACTCATCGACCTCTATCCAGCATGCATCTAGAGTATTAGGTTAAAAACAGAGTAACGCCTTAAGCAAGATGACATATGTAGAGGGATAGTTTCATGCAATATGATTAAAACCCCATCTTGTTATCCTCAATGGCAACAATACAATACGTGCCTTGCTGCACCTTCTATCACTGGGAAAGAACACCACACGATTGAACCCAAAGCTAAGCACTTCTCCCATGGCAAGAACAACCAATCTAGTAGGCCAAACCAAACTGATAATTCAAAGAGACTTGCAAAGATAACCAATCATACATAAAAGAATCCAGAGAAGATTCAAATATTATTCGTAGATAGACTTGATCATAAACCCACAATTCATTGGTCTCAACAAACACACCACAAAAAGAAGATTACATTAAATAGATCTCCACGAGAGAGGGGGAGAACATTGTATTGAGATCCAAAAAGAGAGAAGAAGCCATCTAGCTACTAGCTATGGACCCGTTGGTCTGAAGTAAACTACTCACACTTCATCGGAGGGGCTTGGATGATGATGTAGAAGCCCTCCGTGATCGATGACCCCTCCGGCGGAGCTCCGGAACAGGCCCCAAGATGGGATCTCGTGGATACAGAAAGTTGTGGCGGTGGAATTAGGTTTTTGGCTCTGTGCCTGATCGTTTGGGGGTACGTGGATATATATAGGAGGAAGAAGTACGTCGGTGGAGCTTTGAGGGGCCCACGAGGCAGGGGGCGCGCCCTAGGGGGGCGCCCCCTACCCTCATGAGCACCTCGTGGCTTTCTTGACGGAGGGTCCAACTCTCCTGGATCTTATCTGATGAGAAAATCACGTTTCCGAAGGTTTCATTCCGTTTAGACTCCGTTTGATATTCCTTTTCTTCGAAACCCTAAAACAGGCAAAAAAACAACAATTCTGGGTCGGGCCTCCGGTTAATAGGTAAGTCCCAAAAATAATATAAAATTGGAAAATAAAGCCCAATAAAGTCTAAAATAGTAGATAATATAGCATGGAGCAATAAAAAATTATAGATATGTTGGAGACGTATCAAGCATCCCCAAGCTTAATTCCTGCTCGTCCTCGAGTAGGTAAATGATAAAAAAAGAATTTTTGATGCGGAGTGCTACTTGGCATAATTTTAATGTAATTCTTCTTAATTGTGGTATGAATATTCAGATCCGAAAGATTCAAGACAAAAGTTCATATTGACATAAAAATGATAACACTTCAAGCATACTAACTAAGCAATTATGTCTTCTCAAAATTACATGGCCAAAGAAAGTTCATCCCTACAAAATCATATAGTTTAGTCATGTTTCATTTTCGTCACACAAGAATGCTATCATCATGCACAACCCCGATGACAAGCCAAGCAATGGTTTCATACTTTAGTAATCTTAAACCTATAAACTTTCACGCAATATATGAGCGCGAGCCATGGACATAGCACTATGGGTGGAATAGAATATAATGAAGGGGGGTTATTTGGAGAAGACAAAAAAGGAGAAAGCCTCACATCAACTAGGCTAATCAATGGGCTATGGATATGCCCACCGATTGATGTTAATGCAATGAGTAGGGATTGCCATGCAACGGATGCACTAGAGCTATAAATGTATGAAAGCTCAACAAAAGAAACTAGTGGGTGTGCATCCAACTTGCTTGCTCATGAATACCTAGGGCACTTGAGGAGGCCCATTGTTGGAATATACAAGCCAAGATCTATAATGAAAAATTCCCACTAGTATATGAAAGTGATAACATGAGAGACTCTCTACTATGAAGATAGTGGTGCTACATTGAAGCACAAGTGTGGTAAAAGGATAGTAACATTGTCCCTTCTCTCTTTTTCTCTCATTTTTTGGGCCTTCTCTTTTTTATAGCCTTTCTCTCTTTTTTTGGGCGTTCTCTTTTTATGGCCCTTTTTATTTATTCCTCACTTGGGACAATGCTCTAGTAATGATGATCATCACACTTCTATTTATTTACAACTCAATGATTACAACCCGATACTAGAACAAAGATGACTCTATGTGAATGCCTCCGGCAGTGTACCGAGATATGCAATGAACCAAGAGTGACATGTATGAAAGAATTATGAACGGTGGCTTTGCCACAAATACTATGTCAACTACATGATCATGCTAAGCAATATGACAATGATGAATGTGTCATGATGAACGGAATGATGGAAAGTTGCATGGCAATATATCTCGGAATGGCTATGGAAATGCCATAATAGGTAGGTATGGTGGCTGTTTTGAGGAAGATATAAGGAGGTTTATGTGTGAAAGAGCATATCATATCACGGGGTTTGGATGCACCGGCGAAGTTTGCGCCAACTCTCAATGTGAGAAAGGGCAATGCACGGTACCAAAGAGGCTAGAAAGGGTGGAAGGGTGAGAGTGTGTATAATCCATGGACTCAACATTAGTCATAAAGAACTCACATACTTATTACAAAAATCTACAAGTCATCAAAAACCTCGGCACTACGCGCATGCTCCTAGGGGTATAGATTGGTAGGAAAAGACCATCGCTCGTCCCCGACCGCCACTCATAAGGAAGACAATCAAATAACACCTCATGTTTCAAATTTGTTGCATAACGTTTACCATACGTGCATGCTATGGGACTTGCAAACCTCAACACAAGTATTTCTAAATTTCACAACTACTCAACTAGCATGACTTTGATATTATTACCTCCATATCTCATAACAATCATCAAGCATCAAACTTTTCTTAGTATTCAACACACTCATAAGAAAGTTTTATTATTAATCTTGCATATGAAGCATATTAGGATTTTAAGAAAATTACCATGCTATTAAGACTCTCAAAATAATCTAAGTGAAGCATGAGAGAACAATAGTTTCTATAAAAAAAAATTCACCACCGTGCTCTAAAAGATATAAGTGAAGCACTAGAGCAAAATTATAAAGCTCAAAAGATATAAGTGAAGCACATAGAGTATTCTATCAAATTCCAAATCATGTATGGCTCTCTCAAAAGGTGTGTACAGCAAGGATGATTGTGGTAAACTAATAAGTAAAGACTCAAATCATAAAAGACGCTCCAAGCAAAACACATATCATGTGGTGAATAAAAATATAGCTCCAAGTAAAGTTACCGATGGAAGTAGACGAAAAAGGGGATGCCTTCCGGGGCATCCCCAAGCTTTGGATTTTAGGTGTCCTTATATTATATTGGGGGTGCCATGGGAATCCCCAAGCTTAGGCTCTTGCCACTCCTTGTTCCATAATCCATCAAATCTTTACCCAAAACTTGAAAACTTCACAACACAAAACTTAAAGTAGAAAACTCGTGAGCTCCGTTAGCGAAAGAAAACAAAATACCACTTCAAGGTACTGTAATGAACTCATTCTTTATTTATATTGGTGTTATACATACTTTATTCCAACTTCTCTATGGATTATAAAATATTTTACTAGCCATAGATTCATCAAAATACGCAAACAACACACGAAAAATAGAATCTGTCAAAAACGGAACAGTCTGTAGTAATCTGTAGCTAGCGCAAGATCTGGAACCCCAAAAATTCTAAACTAAATTTCTGGACGTGAGGAATTTATCTATTAATCATCTGCAAAAATAATTAACTAAATATCACTTTCTAAATAAAAATTACAGCAGTTCTCGTGAGCGCTAAAGTTTCTGTTTTTTACAGCGAGTTCAACAAGACTTTCCCCAAGTCTTCCCAAAGGTTCTACTTGGCACAAACACTAATTAAACACAAAAAACACAACCAAAACAGAGGCTAGATAATTTATTTATTTCTAAACATGAGCAAAAAGCAAGGAATAAAAATAAAATTGGCTTGCCTCCCAACAAGCGCTATTGTTTAACGCCCCTAGCTAGGCATAACAAGCAAGAATAGATCTAGGTATTGCCATCTTTGGTAGGCAATCCATAAGTGGCTATCATGATAGATTCATATGGTAATTTTATTTTATTTCTATGAAAGTGTTCCATGCCCTTTTTTAATGTAAACTGAAATCTAATATTCCCTTCCTTCATATCAATAATTGCACCAACCGTTCTATGGAAAGGTCTCCCAAGAAAAATAGGGCAAGAAGGATTGCAATCTATATCAAGAACGATAAAATCTACGGGCACATAATTCCTATTAGCAACAATAAGAAAATCATTAATTCTTACCATAGGTTTCTTAATAGTGCAATCCGCAATATGCAAGTTTAGAGAGAAATCATCAAAATCACGGAAATCTAGTAATCACACAAAGTTTTGGGAATAGTAGAGACACTAGCACCCAAATCACACAAAGCATAAAACTCATAATTTTTAATTTTAATCTTAATAGTTGGTTCCCACTCATCATAAAGTTTTCTAGGGATAGAAACTTCCAATTCAAGTTTTTCTTCATAAGATTCCATCAAGGCATCAACGATATGTTTAGTAAACGCTTTATGTTGACTATAAGCGTGAGGAGATTTTAGCACGGATTGCAACAAGGAAATACAATCAATCAAAGAGAAATTTTCATAGTTAAATTCCTTGAAATCCATAATAGTGGGTTTAGCAACATCTAGGTTTTTAATTTCTTCAATCCCACTTTTATCAAATTTAGCATCAAGATCAACAAATTCCGAATTCTTAGAACGCCCTCTAGGTAAAGGTGGATCATATTCAGTCCCATCATTATCAAGATTCATAATGCAAAACAAAGATTTAATAGGGTACACATCAATAACTTTTAGATCTTCATCATTATTTTCATAGGAATCCGTTTTAGCGGCCATCTTATTGACTAAGGTAGCTTGCATATCCGAAATTTCAGCAGTTAATTTTTCAAGATGGGCAATTTGGGATCTTATACCATCAAATTCTTTAGACATATCATCGAGCTCTTTATTCATATAATTCATGAAACTATTTTGTTCCTTAAGCTCATTTCTAAAGAAATTATTATGCTCAAATTGCATAACCATAAACTTCCTGATGTTGTTTTCGATCTCCTCTAACCTTTTAAGGTGAAGATCACCAAATCTAGGTAGAGCCATCGCGACAAACAAGCAAACTAACACACAAGCAAACAAAAAGGAAAATAGAGAAAGAGAGGGAGGATAGAGAGAGAGGGCAAATAAACGGCAAGGGTGAAGTGGGGGAGAGGAAAACGAGAGGCAAATGGCAAATAATGTAATGCGGGAGATAGGGATTGTGATGGGTACTTGGTATGTTGACTTTTGCGCAGACTCCCCGGCAACGGCGCCAGAAATTCTTCTTGCTACCTCTTGAGCACTGTGTTGGATTTCCCCGAAGAGGAAGGGATGATGCAGCAAAGTAGCGTATGTATTTCCCTCAGTTTTTGAGAACCAAGGTATCAATCCAGTAGGAGGCTCCGCTCGAGTCCCTCATACCTACACAAAAACAATAGCGCAACGCAACCAACGCGCTTAGGGGTTGTCAATCCCTTCACGGTCACTTACGAAAGTGAGATCTGATAGAGATGATAAATAATATTTTTTGGGTATTTTTGGTATAGAGATGCAAAATAAATAAAGTAAAAACAAAGTAAAAGCAAAGCAATAGTAAAGTGATGGAGATTAATATGATGAGAAAGAGACCCAGGGGCCATAGGTTTCACTAGTGGCATCTCTCAAGAGCATAAGTATTCTACGGTGGGTGAACAAATTACTATTGAGCAATTGCCAGAATTGAGCATAGTTATGAGAATATCTAGGTATGATCATGTATATAGGCATCACGTCCGAGACAAGTAGACCGAAACGATTCTGCATCTACTACTATTACTCCACTCATCGACCGCTATCCAGCATGCATCTAGAGTATTAATTTAAAAATAGAGTAACGCCTTAAGCAAGATGACATGATGTAGAGGGATAGTTCCATGCAATATGATGAAAACCCCATCTTGTTATCATCGATGGCAACAATACAATATGTGCCTTGCTGCCCCTTCTGTCACTTGGAAAGAACACCACAAGATTGAACCCAAAGCTAAGCACTTCTCCCATGGCAAGAACAACCAATCTAGTAGGCCAAACCAAACTGATAATTTGAAGTGACTTGCAAAGATAACCAATCATACATAAAAGAATTTAGAGAAGATTCAAATATTATTCATAGATAGACTTGATCATAAACCCACAATTCATCGGTCTCAACGAACACACCGCAAAAAGAAGATTGCATCGAATAGATCTTCACGAGAGAGGGGGAGAACATTGTATTGAGATCCAAAAAGAGAGAAGAAGCCATGTAGCTACTAGCTATGGACCTGTAGGTCTGAAGTAAACTACTCACACTTCATCGGTGGGGCTTGGATGATGGTGTAGAAGCCCTCCATGATCGATGCCCCCTCCGGCGGAGCTCCGGAACAGGCCCCAAGATGGGATCTCGTGGATACAGAAAGTTGCGGTGGTGGAATTAGGTTTTTGGCTCTGTCCCCGATCGTTTGGGGTACGTGGATATATATAGGAGGAAGAATAACGTCGGTGGAGCTTCGAGGGGCCCACGAGGCAGGTGGCGCGCCCTAGGGGGGCGCCCCCTACCCTCATGAGCACCTCGTGGCTTTCTTGACGGAGGGTCCAAGTCTCCTGGATCTTATCTGATGAGAAAATCACGTTTCCGAAGGTTTCATTCCGTTTGGACTCTGTTTGATATTCCTTTTCTTCGAAACCCTAAAGGCAAAAAACAACAATTCTGGGTTGGGCCTCCGGTTAATAGGTTAGTCCCAAAAATAATATAAAAGTGGAAAATAAAGCCCAATGATGTCTAAAACAATAGATAATATAGCATGGAGCAATAAAAAGTTATAGATACGTCGGAGACGTATCATTCCGCAAGAAGATGAAGGCACTAAGGGCCTGGTGAGGTGACGTGCGCGGGGCGTGCCACGAGCCAGAGCTCGACCACTCAGATTTGTTAGCGTTGTAGGGACGGACCTAAGCACAAGCGTCGTGCCAGCATGAGTAGCCCCCGTGGCGGGATGAGCAGGGGGGCGATGGGCAGCGTGGGTGACCGCGATGGATAATAGGCAAGCATGTGATAATCATGAAATGACTCAAGCAGAGAAGCAGGTTAGCTCAGATAGATGCAAGAACGATACATGCCACTGGGACGGACCCGAGCGGCCTGGGGATGATGCAGCCCGAGGGGCGCGCCTAGCAGGGTCAGCTAAAGTTGCAAAAGGATACACGTCACAGGGATAGACCCGTGTGACTTGGGGATAATGTAGCCCAAGGGGCGCCCCCAACTGAATGAACTGGAAAGAGTCACCTAATAATGCCACTAGAGCGATGTTGGAGTACCCGATGATGCATGCCGAAGAGTCGTTCCTCACGAGCCGCTAGGGTCCTGAGCCTCGGTATGCTCCACTGGCCCTGGTGGCTCCTGGAGGACCATCGCGATCTCCTCCAGGACGGCGTGATCCCTGGCCTCCTAAGCCGTCAGGAAGCTCCGTAGATGGTGCTGGTTGGTGACAGTCGCGTTCGGCAAACCAAATGGCATGCAAACATAACTGTGAGGTGGACCCTCGCACCGACCAATGCGCGAAGGCTAGAAGCGCTCCTGAGATGCAGCCCTGTTGAGCCCTGGAATGTCGATGTAGATGCGCATCCCGCCGTCCTCGCTAGGATGGGGAGCTACACTAGGTGGTGAGCGGCGGTCGCCACGTATGGCCCTTGCCTCTTGAAGCTCCTAACTCGCCTTGATGATGAGCTCCTGAGCATCGGGCGCTCCTCGCCCAGCGCCCTCCTGAGGGAAACGTGCGGCGAAGCACGCCTCCACATGGTGCCCGAGCGCCTTCCTCTTGATGTTGGCTAGGTCTGAGGCCCTCCAGAAGAGAACCCCCAATCTTTGCCCGAGGAGGGCGTCAGGCGCGCCTTCCTATGCGAGGGAGGGAGGCACCCCAGCTATGGGCGCAGGTCCTAAGGTTGTGCCGCTGGAGACACCGGTCTCCTTAGGCACTCGGGATGGCCTCAGGAGGGTATGTGGTGCCTTCATTGTTGGGGTCTTCGGCTGCTGCTGCTTGGTAGGCACGCTTGAGGGAGCACACCGCATCTCCTTCTTCACAGGGGACTGTGATAACACCACAGCTCCCTGGCATCTTGAGGACGTTGTAACCATGGTGGGTCACTGCCATAAACTTGGCCAATGCTGCATACCCAAGGATGGCGTTGTATGGCAGACGGATGTGGGCAACATCGAAGTCGATGAGCTCGGTGCGGTAGTTGTTATGCTGGCCGAAGGTGACAGAGAGGCAGACCTGCCCTATCGGGGTGGTGGAGCCATCGGTCACTCCTGAGAAAGGCTTGGTAGACTATAGCTGATTGTATGGCACTTGGAGGCTATCGAACGTCATGACAGACTGCACATTGAGCCCTGTGCCGCTGTCGACGAGGGTCTTGGTGACTTGGACGTTGCTGATGATGGGTGAACAAAGCATCGGAAGGACGTGGGCGGTTGCCGCCCACTTGAGATGGTCTGACGAGCTGATGGTGATGGCGCACTTGGACCACCAAAGTGGGTGTGTGGCGTCAAGCCTGGGAAGGGATGTGTTCACCTCACGAGCAAACTGCTTGAAGATGCGCTGGGAAGCTGGGGCCTGAGCACCGCCCAAGATGCAGGCGATAGCACGCGGCTCCTGGAAGCCCCCAGCCCCCTCGACCTGATGGTGGTCGTCGTTCCTCCTTGGTGGTGGCGGCAGTGGAGGGAGGCCAGCATTGCTCTGAGGACGGTCCTCACGAGGATGGTCCCTCCAGGCACCCTCGCGAGGCTATTCCTGCCAGTGGTCCTCGCGAGGCCGGTTGCACCACACCTGACGGGGGCCGCGTTCATCCTAGAGTCCCCCACTTCATCCTCCTCCTTGGTCGTAGCCCCGTTCATTGCGCACGGGACGTCGATCGAAGCGTCCATCTCAAATGGCCATGAGCTCTTGGCAGTCGTTGGTGTTGTGGATGTGTACGTTGTGGAAGGCGCAGAACAGACGGCTGCTCTTAGACGACTCGGGGCGGTCCCGGCCACGCTTCGTGTCCGGCTCCTCCGCGAGCATGGCTACTCCCTTGCGCTTCACGTCTTTGGCCTTGGCTTTCTTCTCTTCTGGCTCAGCAACAGGGAGCTCAAGGAGGGAGAGGCGCCCCTCCTTAGCTCTTGCGCACTTGGTCTCCATGTTAAACATCTCCAGGTCCGTGCACAGCTCCTCGTGGATGCCGAGCTCCTCCTTCATCTTGACATCATGGACGCCATCAGAGAACGCTGAGATGATGGCCTCGTCTGTCACCTTGGGAATCTTGAGGCGAACACTGTTGAAGCGCTGGATGTACTTCTGTAGGGTCTCTCTTGGCTGCTTCTTGATGCAGCATAGGTCACCCGCGGCCGGTGGGCAGTCGCGGGTGCCCTGGAAGTTGGCGACGAAGCGGTCGCGCATCTCACCCAAGGAGGAGGTTGACCCCGGGGGCAAATTCGAGAGCCACGAGCGAGCACCATCCTTGAGAGCCATGGGAAACCAATTCGCCATGACTTTCTCGTCGCCATTGGCCGCCTCGATGCTCTGCTCGTAGAGCTGCAAGAACTCCGCAGGGTCGGGGGTGCCGTTGTAGTGCGGAGGCAGGTCTGGCTTGAACTTGCCTAGCCAGACTACGCTACGTAGCTCTGGAGTGAAGGCGCCGCAGCCTGTTGTGGCCATCGGGGCCCGTTGCGGGGGCGGAGCTTGATCTTGATGCCTACGCACCGCCGCCGCAGGTGGCACATGCTCTTGACGTGGTGGCGCCAGGAGTGCAGGAGCATTTTCCGGCGGTCGAGGAACTTCTTGGCAGCTTCCTTCTTCGCGTGCGGGCACCTGGCGCGGGGGTTCGTGCCGAGGGACCGCACGTCTTGGTGCCAGGACGCTGTCTTGGTGCGGTGGTGGCGGAGGCGCTCCATGAGCTACGTCGCTCGTAGCTGGGGAAGGGTGAGGCAGCGAGAGAGATGGTGCGGGGGAGCCCCTAGCGGCGCTGACGAGCTCGCCGATGCGGTCCAGCCAGTCCTTGTAGAGGTCGTCAACCGGGCAGTAGCGCAGGAGCTCGCGTGCCATGAGAACCATGGCCTGCGCGTCCGTTGGCATGCAAAGAGCATGGGACAATGCCAGCCGGAGACAGCGACAGGGTGGCGGTGTGGCCGTCCCGCAGCACAGAGGTGCGAAGCAATGATGCTTGCTACTCGTTTCCCGTCGGGCCTGTGCCGGCATTGGCGGCGGGTGATGGAGAACGACGGGGAGGCCCGCCGATTGGAGTTGTCTAAGCGACACGGACGGCGGCGGCGCCTCGGCGCTCGGTGCAGCTCGACATGCATCCTCCATGGACTTGGTGGAGCAGCGAAGCGTGGATCGACGGAAGAAAAGCTTCAATGCGCCCCTACCTCGTGTGCCAAATGTCGGATTACGGGTTCCAAAAAACCCTTGAGGTTCGAACACTGGGTTGCGCACAAATATCTCTCTGCCCCTAGCTCACGCTCTCGCCAAGATCTCAAAGCCTAGCTCGCCGAACCCGAGGAACAAGGGACACAAGAGTTTATACTGGTTCGGGGCACCATTGCGGTGCAATACCCTACTCCAGTGTGGTGTGGTGGATTGCCTTGTAGGCTGAGGATGAACAAGTACAAGGGAAGAACAACCTCCTGAGGAGAGGTGTTCCTGAGCTCGTTGAGCTTGTGTGTGTGTGTGTGGATGGTCTGGTTCCTCCCCAAGATCAGATGCCTCCTTATGGTGGTGGCTCGTCCTATTTATAGAGGCCCTGGTCCTCTTCCCAAATATTAAGGGAGAAGGGATCCCACAACGACCAAGTTGAAGGGGGACAACTAGTAAAAGCTATCCTGACAAAAGGTGGTCTTGCCTGCCAAAGACTCTGGTGGTGACATCGCCGTGGGCTCCGCGATGACCTCTGTCCCGCCGTCCTGCTAGTCTTGGTCTCATTGCACCGATATGGAAACCTTTGCCTAATGCCTCGGGACTCCTCGCCTGCACCTACCTCTTTAGCACCAAAGAGGTAACCGGTAATCTACGCGCATTGGCGCCCGCCTGGCCTTGGTCGTCATGGCTCATGTCATGCGCTCATCGCGAGGTGCCCCTCTCCTTGATCTCTCTGCTCCTCGCGAGCCAGCCTAGTGAGGCTGCCCCTAAGGAGGTCTTTTGTCGTCCGCCTTGTGAGGCTTGGCCCCTCGTGAGGGTCTTGAGTGTTTGTTGATGAATATGGGTCATACCAGGCCACTGGATGAGCCATGCCCTGGGCCGCAGGCAGGCAAGTCTAGGTACCCATGTTCCCAGGACGCCGACATGCATAATAAAGGTCCTTATTACAAGCGGCAATATAAATTGACATTCTATTGCACTAAGATTTTACACATCTAACCATAAAAGCGCATGACAACCTCTTCTTCCCTCGGCGAAGGGCCTATCTTTTACTTTTATCTTTTGTTCTTATACAAGAGTCAAGGTGATCATCACCTTTCCTTTTTATACTTTTTCCTTTGGCAAGATCTATGTGTTGGAGAGATCCGGATATATATATCCACTCGGATGTAGGTTACCATAAAGTATTATTGTTGACATTACCCTTGAGGTAAAAGGTTGGGAGGCGAAACTATAAGCTCCTATCTTTCTCTGTGTCTGATTGAAACTTTAAACCCATAAGTATTGCGTGCGTGTTAGCAATTGTGAAAGATTAAATGATAGTTGAGTATGTGGACTTGCTGAAAAGCTCTTATATTGACTCTTTCTGATGTTATGATAAATTGCAATTGCTTCAATGACTGAGATCATGGACGATGACATGTACCTAGGCTAGGGTCATAGGCCTGACCTAGATGCCTTACCCAAGGACACTGCCCTAGAGTCAAAGACATTCAAAGTACAACAGAAGAAACCGACTGAGTTCACCAAGGAGTGCAATCCACTCGACCTCCAACCTCACTCGGAAACCCCAATTCCATTCGACCAAGATGAAGTCACTCGACCATACAAGAAACCATTCGGAATACAGAAGGCATAAAGTCACTCATGATGGCAACGGTACAGCGTTCACTCTGTAGTCTTAAAGATCATATATACCTCTTTATAACTAGCGTTACCAGTAACGCCCGGTTTTAATGTACATTGAACCATGTGTAACGTGCGATGGTTGGGGTCCTGGCACACTCTATATGAGCCAGCGCCCTCCTCTGGCACAAGCGTTTCCACCCCCTGTAACTCTCACGCATAATCCTGACGACCAGCCTCCGAGCATCGAGACGTAGGGCTATTACTTCCTCGAAGAAGGGCCTGCACTCGTAAATCATGCATGCACAACTACGCCATAGCTAGTATCTTGCCTCCTCCAACATACCCCCTATATTATTGTCAGATTTACTCCCATGATAGTTGGTGCCCACCGTGGGGCAAGTGTCTTTGCGACTTCTGACGAGGTTGCAATTTTTCCGATCTTCATCATCATGGTTTTCGGCAGTGGTCTAGCTTTGGGCCGCAAGATCCGTCTCGACGTGCATGTTTTCATCACCGACGACACCGCCTGGCTCCATGAGCCCCCCCTCGACGTCGAGTCCCTTCCCATCCATGAGGTGGCGTACTTCCACGCAAGTGCTTGCGGTGTCCTCCAGCGGCAGCCTTCGACCCGGTATCGGTCGGCTCCCACAACATCTTTGCTCCTCGCCACTTGTCATCGCAAGCGGTCTGGTCGATCGCGGCTTTATCGGTGGGTGAAGCATGTGGTGGCCCGTTAGTCGGCCACCCCTCAAGTCGCGGCAATTGAGCCCGATGAATCTCTCTATGGACTATTCGACTGGTTCCGCCGAGACTCTGTCCGAGTGCAACAGCAGTGGCCCTGCGGCAGAAGTCCTGATGGTCGACACGCCGTGCAGCCATCCCGGTTTCTGTCGCAGTGATGGCGGCGATGGCGATGGGGGCCCTTCGCATGGTCATGAGGAATATCGTCCCGAAGCCCTCACGTCACAGCAGAGAGATGAGATGCCCCATCACAACGTGGAAGCGCTCCACATTCCCATCATCGGAGAGACCTCCGAGGCTCGGGCCTTGGAGGCTGCGTGCCTGGCCACTTTGGCTGAGCGTGCACGTCTGGAGAACCTTCAACATTCACTCAACGAGCGCGCTCGATGACAGATCTCCAAATCTAGTCGATGGCAACGATAGTTATTCCTGCCTGAACCTCAGGTATACCACACTCCGATCGAGAATCTTACAGCTGGAGCCCATATAGCAGAGTCGATCCAGCCGTCCCAATCAGAAGCTGGAAGAGGTTTGATGCAGATCCGACCGCTGCTCCGGGCCATAGGAGAGCAAAACACAACCGTTTCTTAGTCACGCAACAGGATCCACAGTAGGTCCATGGTGGCGGACATAGTACAGTCGGCTCACAACCCAAGATTGCCTCTGCGGCGTGAGGGTCGTGGGCACCGCTAGGAGCGGTATCTGGGTCAGAACCACGAGCAGTATGATCATCGGCTTGGCTGTGATGGCCGCCGTCAAGTGCCTATGCCCCCTCCGAGGGGCGGATCATACGTGCCCCAGCAGTATGATGACAGGCGCCCATATAGCAATGAGCGAAGGGTCCCAGTCGATCCAAGAGACCCCGGGTTTGATGCAAGATCAATTCTTGTTCAAGGTCTAGTCAACAGAAACCGAGCACACAGAGAAGGACTAGACAGAGATCGTCGGACTGGTAGCAGAGTACATGCCTCAGGGCCTGAGTGTTTCAATAGAGCCATTAGAGCTGCCGAGATTTCCCCCAATTTCAGGTTGGCGAGTCGAAGCCTGACACTTCGCTAGAGGATTACCGAGTGGCTGTGCAGATTGGAGGTGGCAATGATGATGTGGCTATGAAGCACCTCCCCCTTATGCTGGAAGGTTCAGCCAGAGCTTGGTTGAATCAGTTGGCTCCCGGAAGTATCTTCAGTTGGGAAGATTTGGCCCGAGTGTTTGTCAGGACTTTTGAGGGCACTTACAAACGGCCTACAGGGCTGACTGAATTACATCATAGTGTTCAGAAACCAAATGAAACTTTGATGGATTACATCCACAGATGGAAAATGTATCACAGCACCAAGCAGTTTGCGCTTTCAAGGAGGGTGTTCGGTATAGAGAGCTTAACCTGAAATTCGGTTGGACAGGAGATATGACCTTGGCCCAAATGATGGAAATAGCCACTCGGTACGCTAACGGTGACGAAGAAGACCGACTCCGAAGTGGCAAGAACAAACCAGTCGCCCAGGACACCGGAGGAGGGAATTCCAATCGGAAGTAGAAGCGCAAAGCCGAACCCACAAGCCCTGGTGAGGCCGCAGTTGTGACCCAAGGAAAGTTCAAAGGAAAACCCAAGGGGCCATGGATCCCCAAGAAAGTGAAGGATCAAGCGGGAAATGATGTGCTAGATTTTCGGTGTCATATACACACTAAGAAGGATGAAGAGGGAAACCTGATTTGTCCCAAGCATACCACTCGATAGTGTCGACTGCTGATTCAGAGCTTCCGAGAGGGTCAGCCCAGTGAGAAAGAAAAGGAATCTGATAAGGATGAGGACAAAGAGGAGGATGATGGTGTCGTCGTTCTAAGACTGACAGTAGAATAGGGGGGGTAGGAATTTAGAGGCAAAATCCTAGCTATGGAGGAGTTGTACACACGAGTTTTACGAGTTCAAGCCCTTCTCGGAGGAAGTAACAGCCCTACGTCTCGGAGCCCGGAGGCGGTCGACTGGATATCTGCGTGTGAATTACAGAAAGTGTGAACCCTTCTCCCAGAGGAGGGGGGTGGCTTATATAGAGTACGCCAGGACCCCAACTCCCCTCCGTTACACAAGGTTCAATGCTCATAAAGGAGGGGCGTTACTGGTAATGTTTGCAGTAAAGTGTTATAAATGCCCATAAAGCTATGGTTTAAGTCCTCACCGTTGCAGAGTGGAGGTGGTCGAGTGTCTTCAAGGTGGTCGAGTGAGCACGTCTTCATGGTCGAGTGGATGATGGTTTCTCTTCGACTGCTTCTGATTCTTTCTAGGGATGTCCTTGGGGAGGGTATGTTGGACAGATCCATGGCCCTACCCTAAGTACATAGCTTCATCATTAGCCCCGAATGGATCAGGGTTTGAGTGAAGAAGGAGTTGGGAACACTTCCGACCCATTCTTTGTGCTATGAGTATATCTTGTTCTGGAACAACGAGTTGAGGTGACGACGCCGACTCTTTTCTCAGTCGCCTTGGTCCATTCTTGGTTTTTGTCGAGTGAATTTTCACGGTAGGATTCCGAATGATGATGTAGAGGATGTTTGTCTTGAGTCTGACAGGTTGCTCTGCTCTCCATGGATCTCGCGGGATTCGAATTTTGGGAAGTGCGCTAGACGGACGGAAGCGAGGTTATCGGGACAGATTAGGCAAGTCTCCTCGATCCCCACGCCACCTTTTTCTCCACGTACTATGCGCGCGACTATTGCGGGATTTGTTTAGATCGTCTGGGTCCACCAGTCAGTCACTCGGTGAACAACCTCATAAAAGGCCCCAGACCAGGCCTCTGCCCCGCACGCTCCCATTCTCTCTTCTTCTTCTCCCGATCTCTCCGCCACGCTCGCTACCGCCCTCGTCGCCGGACCTTTGCTCGAGCTCAACCCGTCGCCATGGGGAAGGAGAGAACGGTGGCACTGGAACGCACGAATAAGGCGACCGCAAAGGCGAAGGGCTAGCGGACCAGCCAGGGCGGATCCTCGTCGAGATCTGGCCTACCGGTGGGCTGGATCCAGGGCTACTGGATCCGCTCAACAATCACCCAGGACGACCTTGACGACCTGGTGGAGGGGGGACCAATCCCCCACAAGTCGGCATGGCTCCCGGGGAACGAGACCGAGCTGCAGCCAAGGGAGGGTGAGTGTGTTCTCCTCGCCACCCACGTAGATTGCGGATTCTCACTGCTTCCCCATCCTTTCTTCCGGTTTTTTTGAACTTCTTTGGGACTCAGCTCCACCATTCACTCCAAACACCATAGTCTATCTGGCTGCTTTCGTGTCGATGTATGAAAACTTCTTGGGCCGTCGACCGCACTGGGGGCTTTTCAAACACATCTTCACCTGCCGCTCCCAGTCGGTTAAAAAGGCCAATCCGAGTGACGATAAGACACAAGTGATCCAAATGTGTGGGGGTCTGGGGATCCAGATGAGGAGCAAGAGTACTTTCCCAGCCATGATCCTTCCTGACTCGATCCGAGGCTGGCAGTCGACTTGGTTCTACTGCAAGGATCAGCCGACCCCGGGTCAGTCGACTGGACGTCCTCCCTTTTCCTTAGCTCGAGTGGAGAAGCCTGCTCCCCTGAAGGTGGTTCCAGAAGAGAAGGCGCAGGTCAAGGTGCTGGTCGAGCGGGTCGTCCAACTCGTCCGCGTCGGGGTGACCGGGATGGACCTGCTGGAGGTCTTTCTCTATCGACGCATCCAACCGCTTCAGGCACGCGATCATCCGATGTGGATGTACTCCGGGCTTGAGGACTCCACTCGGATCCACCTAGAGGACGTCAGTGAGGACACCTTGGAGAAGTGGTTGATGGGGATCACCAGCAACAAAGACAACCCTCGGGGGTCTAGGAGGGTGATTCCATTTGACAACTCGCATTTGCCGGAGTAGGTGTGATTTTGTTTTGCCAAGTGTCTTTCCGATTCGCTGTGTGACATCTTGTTTATGGTCGATTGAATTTCCTTTGATCGTTGTCTTTTCAGGCCCTCATTGACATGTACTCAATGCCTAACGGAGTGCAGGAGCAAGACGTCAAGGAAGAAGCGAGCGGGGTCGAGAGCGGTGAAGGGCACTTGGACACCGACGAGGACGAGGAGAGCGACGAATCGACTGATGACGAGGAAGTCGACTCGCCCCCTCGCAGGGAGAGGAGATCCAAACATGCTCATGACCCGGCGAGCGCTCCATACTTGGTGGCTGCGCCGATTGGACAGTCTTTGAAGCGTCCCAGGACGTCTTCTCCAGCGCCGACTGAGAAGGCTCCCAAGCAGACCAAAGTTGTGCCACCTCCATCGCCGAAAGCACCGAAAGCTACCTCCTCCAAACTGCCAAAGGCTTTGCCAAGGATCAAAGTGACCGTCCCCACAATCTCCGAGTAATCATCTGACTTGTCTTTTTCGTCGACTCGATTAACCGGACGTAACCGACTGAATGCGGGTCTTTGCAGTGCTGCTATGTCAGGAACCTCTTCTCTCTAGTACCAGGACGAGGAGATGGAAGATGCAGTTACCTCCAACCCAGGTATAAATTCTTGTGATTTTGTTCTTGATTCTTTGGTCGATTGTGTTCTAGTGGTTCACTTGGGGTCGAATGATCTGCCTTGCAGCTCCACCCAACGTCATCGATCTTTCGGATGACGATGAAGATGTGGCTCTTAAGCCCAGGAAGAGCAAGAAGGTAACAGCTGGTAGGATGTCTCGACAAGAACCAACTATGACACCTCCCGTCCGTCAGCCTGAACACGCGGGCAGGGCCTCTGTGACCTTCGCTGCACCCTTGTCGAGTGAGCACTCCACACCGCCGACTACGCCTGTGATTCCTTCAGTCGTCCAACTCCACGCGACGGAGCTCCAAGCCGCCACACCTGGGTCGTCTGCTAACTTTTTCACCAGCTATCCCGTCCCAGACAACCAGTCGGAAGCGGCCGCGAAAGCCATCCGACAGGCTGACATGATGATGGAGCGGGTGAAGATGGTGCATGAAAACAGCCAGGCTGCCTATGACGCCAGTGCTGCTCTTCGGGCTAATGTCCAGGTGAGTAGTCTTTCCGACTGTTTTTGCTCTATGAGGAAATGTTACTCGAAAAATCTACTTCTACACAATCTCCTGTTGTTTGCGTTGACTTAGAGCACCCGCTGGGTGTTTTGTTAATTTTGGTAGTTTCGCTCTTCCACTCGGTCTGGGCGAGTGGGATCTGAACCGGTGGGGGCACGCTAAGTGCACCCACTGGGTGTAGTCCCCAAGACCGCGGTCGACTACTGGCAGTCGACTGGGGTTTGAGTTCTATTTTCCTTTCTTTTTCACTCTTTACACTCGACTCAGGCGGACCGGTCGAGTAGGATCCGAACCGGTGGGGGCACGCCAAGTGCACCCACTGGGTGTAGTCCCCGAGACCGCAGTCGACTGCTGGCAGTCGGCTGTGGTCTAAACATCTTTTTTTTTACTTGGTCCAGGCAGACCGGACGAGTTGAGTCTTAGTCAGCGGGGGCACGCCAAGTGCACCCACTGGGTGTAGCCCCTGAGACCGCAGTCGACTGTGTGCAGTCGGCTGGGGTCTAAGCGAACTTCTTTAGGTTTTATTCACTCGGAAGTAAAAAACATTTGATCTTATCGACTGATCCGTCTTTTGCCTTCTGCAGAAGTCTTGTACTCTTATTTCTAAGTTTGCTGAACTTGAGGAGAAGCAGAGGCAACTCAACCTCGACTTGGAATTGGCCCAGCAGAATCTGAAGAAAGCTCAAGGCGAAGCCGCTGGTATGGAAGGTAACTAACTGTCGACTGACTTTCAATATATTTCCTTGATCTCTTCTTTGATTCAATTGTTTCTTTTGCAGAGAAAATGAAGTTGGCTCTGGAGAAGAAGGACTCGGACGTCACTACCGCGCAAAAAGCAGCCCAAGATAAAAATGCTCTCGCAGACCAGAAGCTTGCTTCAATCGGAATGCTGGAAGGGGAGGTGAACAAACTGAAATCTTGTCTTAATGAAGCTAACCACAAAGTGACCAGTCTAAAGAAGGACAAGGTCGTCCTGAATGAAAAGTTGGAGTCTGCGATCCGCAAGAGGAATGACACAGAAGCTTATCTGAGGACTCTTGCCAAGAAGCTCTATCTCACGCTGGAAGGTATTTCTTCTAAACCGACTGTGTTGATGCTTGCGATCGGATCTTGCTCGGTCGATTCACTAATTTTTGGCTGCAGAATTCTGCCAAGACTTCACGAGGAATCTGTAAGGGCAAAGGCGGGTCTGGACCCTATCGCTTCTCCAGTCTGCGATGAAACTACAATGAACGTGCTTCGACTGGAGTCCCGTATTGCCAGCGCCACCAGCTACCTTGTGCGCCTGAAGGAGGTAGTCTCCCGAATCGACTCATCGCTTTTGCCGAGGGCGACACTCCAAAATGACCTGGAATCCCTGATGACTCGACTAAACGAGATCCCTGACCGAGTGCAAGAATGGAAGAAATCCTCCGCCCGGTGTGGTGCTGACATGGCGCTGTCCTTGGTGCGAGTCCATTGCAAGGAGGCTCGTGAAGACAAGCTGGCTGCGATCAAAGTCGCCAACACCAAAAAGCATGACTTCCAGTCCTTCATGGAGACTTTCATTGCTTCCGCCACTCGGATCGCTAATGGGATCGATCTGGACTCATTCGTGGAGCCTGCCAGCCCCCCTCCGGCCGAGTGAACAAACTTATGAAACTTGAATCTGCTTTAAATTTGCCTCGGAATGCCGAGTGATTGTTGTAACTGTTGAACTCCTTCGGGCTAGGTGCCCGAGTACTTTTGATTTGCTGCCTGGAACTTTTAGGATTTATCTGAATTTGGTTTATCTCCGAATGTGCTTGCGTTTGCCTTCGAATGGACTTTGCTCACTGCTCGGAACGCTTCATCGTCCTTGCGGATAGGGATGGAGCGGATGTTGTACTTGTGTCGTAGCTCCAAAGGAGAAGGTTGCAGTCGACCTGCACCTCGTCGTCCTTGCGGATAGGGATGGAGCGTACGTTGTACTTGTCTCGTAGCTCCGAAGGAGAAATTTGCATTCGACCTGCACCTCGTCGTCCTTGCAGATAGGGATGGAGCGTACATTGTACTTGTGCCATAGCTCTGAAGGAGAAGGTTACAGTCGACCTGCACCTCGTTGTCCTTGCAGATAGGGGTGGAGCGTACGTTGTACTTGTGCCGTAGCTCCTAAGGAGAAGGTTGTAGTCGACTTGCACCTCGTCATGGTATGTTTCGGACTTAGGCGAGTACTGGACTGCAGCTAAGACCCCCGAGTGGGAGGACTGCCCTCCACTCGGTAATTTCTTTTTCAAACTTAGGCGAGTACTGGACTGCAGCTAAGTCTCCTAGTGAGAGAACTTAGGCGAGTACCGTATTGCAGCTAAGCCCCCGAGTGGGAGGGTTGCTCTCCACTTGGTAGGATTTTTTCAAACTTAGGCGAGTACTGGACTACAGCTAAGTCTCCTAGTGAGAGAACTTAGGCGAGTATTGGACTGCAGCTAAGCCCCCGAGTGGGAGGATTGCTCTCCACTCGGTAGGATTTCTTCAAACTTAGGCGAGTACAGGACTGTAGCTAAGCCTCCTAGTGGGTGGACTTAGGCGAGTACTGGACTGCAGCTAAGCCTCCTAGTGGGAGTACTTAGGCGAGTATTGGACTGCAGCTAAGCCCCCGAGTGGGAGGATTGCTCTCCACTCGGTAGGATTTTTTTCAAACTTAGGCGAGTACTGGACCACAGCTAAGCCTCCTAGTGGGAGGACTTATGAGAGTACTGGACTGTAGCTAAGCCCCTGAGTGGGAGGATTCCTCTCCACTCGGTGGGATTTTTTCAAACTTAGGCGAGTACTGGACTGCAGCTAAGCCTCCTAGTGGGAGGACTTAGGGGAGTACTGGGCTGCAGCTAAGCCCCCGAGTGGGAGGATTGCTCTCCACTCGGTAGGATTTTCTTTCGAACTTAAGCGAAACGGATTCGTGACTAAGAGCACCCACTGGGGGATTTCAGAAGTAAATAAGAACACAACAATCGAACGATAGGACCATAAGCTCTTGTCTTTGATAAACAAATTACAAAGGTGTTCCTTATTACATTTTGTTCAAATGAGTGCTTAAGTATAAAAGGGGCGGAGCAGCTCCGTGTTCCAAGCCTGTGGCTCTTCTTTCTGATGCTCAATACTGTAAAGATGGTATGCTCCATTGTGGAGAACTTTGGTGATGATGAAGGGGCCCTACCAAGTCGGGGCAAGCTTGTGTGGTTTCGGTTGATCCACTCGAAGAACCAGGTCTCCTTCTTGAAAGGCTCGACCCTTCACATTTCTGGCGTGGAATCGACGCAAGTCTTGCTGATAAATGGTCGACCGGATCAAGGCCATCTCTCTTTCCTCCTCTAAGAGATTGACTGAATCTTGCCGGGCCTGCTCTGCTTCCTCTTCAGAGAAGAGCTCGACTCGGGGTGCGTTGTGGAGCAGGTCACTTGGCAGAATAGCTTCGGCTCCATAGACTAAGAAGAAAAGAGTTCGTCCGGTCGATCGATTAGGAGTTGTCCTTAAACCCCACAGAACCGATGGAAGTTCGTCAACCCAAGCGCCTGCTGTGTGTTTGAGATCACACATCAGTCGGGGTTTCAGTCCTTTGAGAATTTGGCCATTGGCTCTTTCTGCTTGTCCGTTCGACCGCGGGTGAGCGACCGAAGCATAGTCGACTCGAGTGCCCTAAGAGGCGCAGAAAGCTCTGAACTCATCAGAATCGAAGTTCGACCCGTTGTCCATGATGATGTTGTATGGGACTCCATATCTGAATGTCAATTCTCTGATAAAACTGACAGCGGTGCTTGCATCAAGGTTCTTAATAGGTTTAGCTTCGATCCATTTGGTAAACCTGTCGACTGCAACGAGCACATGAGTGAAGCCGCTCCTGCCACTTCTTAGTGGTCCAACCATATCCAGTCCCCAAACAGCAAGGGCCAGATGAGGGGGATGGTCTTCAGGGCTGACGCTGGCTTGTGAGACATGTCTGAGTAAAACTGGCAGCCTTCACATCTGTCGACTATATCTTTCGCCAGTTCATTTGCTCGTGGCCAATAGAATCCAGCTCGATATGCTTTAGCCACGATGGCCCGGGAGGACGCATGATGACCACAGGTCCCCGAGTGGATGTCATTGAGGATCATTTGACCTTCTTCTAGTGTTATGCATTTCTGACCGACTCCAGTCACGTTTTCCCTGAACAGTTGTCCTCTTATCACAGTAAAGGCCTTCGATCGACGGATGATCTGTCAAGCCTCTTCTTCATCCTCTGGGAGTTCTTTCCTGAGGATGTACGCAATGTAGGGCACTATCCAGTCGGGAGTAATGGCCAGAACCTCCATGATCAGGTCGACCACGGCTGGGACCTCGACTTCAATCGGATCTGTGGTGCTCTTAGGTTGCGGGGGCTCTTCATTAAAAGGATCTTCCTGAACTGTCGGCGAGTGAATATGCTCCAAAAACACATTGCTGGGAATGGCTTCTCTCTTGGAACCTATTTTTGCCAAGTCATCGGCTACTTGATTTTTCAGTTGGGGTATGTGGTGGAGTTCTAACCCCTCAAACTTCTTCTCAAGCTTTCTCACCGCGTTGCAGTAACCAGTCATGGCTGGGCTTCTGACGTCCCACTCCTTCATCACTTGATTAACTACCAAATCTGAGTTGCCATAGACCATGAGGCGACGGACATCGAGTGAGATGGCCATGCGCAACCCATACAGGAGTGCATCATATTCTGCTTCATTGTTGGAGGAATCAAAGTGAATCTGGAGGACATATCTGAGCCTGTCTCCTCGGGGGATACCAGAACTACCTCAGCGCCAGAACCATTCAGCATTTTGGATCCGTCAAAGAACATGGTCCAGTGCTCAGAATGAACTTGAGTCGGCAGTTGCTGTTCGGTCCACTCGGCGAGGAAATCTGCTATTGCTTGGGACTTGATAGCTTTCTTTGCCTCAAACTTGATATCCAAGGGAAGGAGTTCAATCGCCCATTTTGCCACTCGACCAGTTGCATCTCTGTTGTGCAGAATCTCCGACAAGGGAGCATCGCTGACGATGGTAACAGAGTGATCCGAGAAATAGTGTGCAACCTTCTTCGTGGTCATGTAAATCCCATAGACAAGTTTCTGATAATGAGGATATCTCTGCTTTGACGGGTCAGGACTTCAGAAATATAATAAACTGGGTGTTGAACTTTATAAGCTTTTCCTTCTTCTTCCCGCTCGACCGTAAGTATTGTACTGATGACTTGTCCAGTGGCTGCTATATAAAGTAGTAGAGGCTCTTTGCTGATTGGAGCAGGAAGCACCGGCTGGGTGGAAAGCAGGGCTTTTAGCTCTGCAAACACTGCATCAGCTTCCGGGGTCCACTCGAACTTATCTGATTTCTTCATCAGTCGATAAAGAGGTAGCGCCTTTTCACCGAGGCGAGAAATGAATCGACTTAGGGCGGCCAAGCAACCAGTAAGCTTCTGGACATCATGCACACGCACATGGCGTTTCATTCGGAGTATAGCGCCTACTTTCTCTGGGTTAGCATCAATTCCTCGTTTGGAAACGAGGAAACCGAGTAACTTTCCGCCTGGAACTCTAAACGTGCACTTTGATGGATTGAGCTTTATATCATACCTTCTGAGGTTGGCGAAAGTTTCAGCAAGGTCAGTCAGTAGGTCGGAACCTTTACGTGACTTGACCACAATGTCATCCATGTATGCTTCCACATTCCGACTGATTTGAGTGAGCAGGCACTTCTGAATCATCCACATGAATGTGGCTCTGGCATTCTTCAAACCGAATGGCATTGTGACATAACAAAAGCACCCAAACGGGGTGATAAAAGCTGTCTTTATCTCATCGGGTCCGTACAGACAGATCTGGTGGTACCCAGAGTAGGCGTCCAAAAAGGACAAACGCTCGCATCATGCAGTCGATTCGACTATCTGATCGATGCGAGGGAGAGGAAAGTGATCTTTCGGGCAGGCCCGATTGATATGCTTGAAATCAATGCACATGAGAAGTGATTCGTCTTTCTTTGGGACCATGACAACATTGGCTAACCACTCGGAGTGGTAAATCTCTTGGATAAACTCAGCTGCCAAAAGCCGAGCCACCTCTTCACTGATTGCCTTTCTTTTCTGGATGGTGGACCGTTGAAGATGCTCTTTGACTGGTTTCATCTTCGGGTCGACTTGCAAATGATGCTCAGCCAGTACCCTAGGAACACCCGGCATGTCAGAAGGCTGCCATGCAAAGATGTCCCAGTTCTCACGGAGGAACTGGATGAGCGCTTGTTCCTATTTGGAGTCGAGTGAGGTTGAAATGTGAGAAGTGCAGCATTGGGATCTGTCGGGTGAATGTGAATCGATTTCGTTTCACCAGACGACTGGAATGCTGAATCTGTGGCTGGCTTCTTGGCTCTCAGCAAGTCACTCGGATCTGCATTTTTCCGGTATTCTTGCAACTCTACCACGGCCATCTAGGCATCAGCGATCTTTGAGCCCTTCTAGAAGCACTCTTCTGCCTTTTTCCGATTACCAGAGACAATGATCACTCCTCTGGGACTAGGCATCTTCAGTTTGAGGTACACGTAACATGGTCGAGCCATAAATCGTGCATAAGCTGGCCTGCCCAGAATTGCATGATAAGCACTCTGGAAATCCACAACTTCAAATATCAACTTCTCTTTGCGGTAATTTTTAGAATCACCGAAAACCACGTCGAGTGCAATCTGACCGAGGGATGCAGCCTTCTTGCCTGGAATGACCCCATGGAAACTCATATGGCTTTCACTGAGTCTGGACATCGGAATGCCCATTCCCTTCAACGTCTCTGCATACAGTATGTTCAGGCCACTGCCACCATCTATCAGACCTTTGTCAGTCGAGTGCCTTCGACCACCGGGTCGACCACCAGTGCTTGCCTCTCAGGGGTGGCGATGTGTGCTGGATGGTCAGACTGGTCGTATGTAATGGCAGTCTGTGACGACTTCAAGTAACTGGGTGTCACCGGAGCAACCATGTTCACTTCCCTATCGATGACTTTCAATCGACTTTTGCTCTCAACGTCAGCAAAAATAATCAGAGTGGAATTCACGTGGGGATAACCATGGTCATCCTCTCCCTCATCCTCAGCCTTGTCTGCTTCCTTCTCCCTTTCCTTGGGCTATTTCTCTCGGAACTGCTGGATTAGGAGCTGACACTGCTGAGTGGTGTGCTTTGGGTAAATGAAATTACCTTCTTCATCTTTTTTGGTGTGGATATGGCATGGCAGATCCAACACGTCATTTCCATCTTGATCTTTTACTTTCTTGGGGTTCCACGGCCCTTTGGGCTTCCCCTTGAACTTTCCTTCAACCACAGCCAAGGCTTCACCCGAAGCAGCTGGCTCGGCCTTGCGCTTTTGTTTCCGACCGGAGTTTCCTCCTCTGGCTTCATGGGCGACTGTCTTGTGCTTGCCACTCTGGAGTCGCTCTTCTTCTTCACCATTGGCATACTTGGTGGCAATTTCCATCATCCGAGCTAGAGTCATATTTCCTGTCCGGCCGAATTTCATATTCAACTCCCGATACCTAACGCCTTCCTTAAAGGCACAAATTGCCTGATGATCTGACACACCTTCTACCGTGTGGTGTAGGGTGATCCATCTCTGGATATAGTCCCTCAAAGTTTCATTCGGTTTCTGAACACAATGCTGTAATTCTGTCAAACCTGCCGGTCGTTTGCCAGTGCCCTCGAATGTTCTGACAAACACTCGGGTGAGATCTTCCCAAGTATAGATGCTGCGAGGAGCTAACTGATTCAGCCATGCTCTAGCCGAACCCTCCAACATTAGAGGAAGGTGTTTCATGGCCACTTCATCATTGCCGCCACCAATTTGGACAGCCACTCGGTAGTCTTCAAGCCAAGCTTCAGGCTTGGACTCTCCAGTGAACTTACTGACTCCAGATGCCAACCTGAAGTTGGGGGGAATCACCGCAGCCCTGATAGCTCTGCTGAAGCACTCTGGACCAGAGGCATGCACCATGTTGCTGGTTTGCAGATCTCTGTCATGGCCCTCTCGGTGAGCTTTGTTTATGTCGGCCAAGCCCTGCACGAGAATAGATCTTGCATCAAAGCCTGGCTCCCTGGGGTCGACTGGAATACCTCATCCGACACGGTGAGGGCGTCTGTCTTCATGTGGCTGAGGCACATATGACCCACTCCTTGGAGGAGGTGTGGGCACTCGACGGCGATCATCGCGATCGGCACGACAATCATACTGCTCTCGGTTTTTGTACTGATCACGCCGATCTCCACGTCCCTCACGCCTCGGGGGCGATCTTGGGCTATGGGCCGACTGAACTGTGTCTGCAACCATGGATCTGCTATGGATCCTATTCCGCGACTAAGATATGACCGTATTCTGCTCCCCCGCTGCCCGGAGCAAGGCTCTGATCTGCACCAGACCTCAGCCAGCTTCTGATTGGGAAGGTTGGATCGACTCTGCTATCCGGGTAGCAGCTGCTAGATTCTGGATGGGGGTTCGATATACCTGAGTCGGAGGTGGAAAAAGTTGGCGTCGACTGGACTCAGGAGCACGTTGTCGAGCGCGATCGTCAAGTGCGCCGTGAAGGTTCTCCAGTCGAGTGCGCTCAGCCAGGTTGGCCAAGCGCGCCTGTTCCAAGGCTTGGGCCTCAGGGGTTTCTCCAACTATAGGAGTATGCAGGGCATCCATGTTCCGGCGACGAAGTTCCTTCCTCTGCTGCGAGGAGAGGGGTTCGGGGCGGTACTCCTCGTGAACGTGCGACGGATCGCTGTTCCCATCGCCTCCGTCTTCACGATTGAAGCCAGGAGGACTGCATGGTCCATTGACCATCAGGACTTCCGCCGCTGGGTCGCTGCTGTCGCACTTGGATGCGGTCTCTATGGAGCCAGTCGACAGATCAAACAGGTCGTAGAGAGATTCGTCGGGCTCGATCACCGTGACTTGAGGGGTGGACGATTGGCGGGCCACTGCATGCTTCACCCACTGTTGAAGCCTGGACTGACCGGAGCGTTTGCTACGGCGGGCCGCGAAGAGGGGGAAAGCTGCTGGGGTTGACTGATACTGGGTCGACGGTTGGCACAGGAGGATGCCGCGGACGCACGCGTGAAAGTGTGTCCCCCCGCGGGCGGGGAGCACGTTGGTGTCGAGTGGAACCTCCTGAAGCCAAGCGGAGTCGTCGGCAACAAACACGAGCGCGCCCAGACGGATCTCGCGGCCCTCAGCCAAACCTCCACCTGGAACGATAATGAAGGGGATCGGAAAAATTGCAACTTCTCCAACAAGTCACCAAGACACCTGCCCCAAGGTGGGCGCCAACTGTCATGGTTCTAAGACTGACAGTAGAATAGGGGGGTAGGAATGTAGAGGCAAGATCCTAGCTATGGAGGAGTTGTACACACGAGTTTTACGAGTTCAGGCCCTTCTCGGAGGAAGTAACAGCCCTACGTCTCGGAGCCCAGAGGCGGTCGACTGGATATATGCGTGTGAATTACAGAAACTGCGAACCCTTGTCCCAGAGGAGGGGGTGGGTTATATAGAGTACGCCAGGACCCCAACTCCCCTCTGTTACACAAGGTTCGATGCTCATAAAGGAGGGGCGTTACTGGTAATGTTTGCAGTGAAGTGTTATAAATTCCCATAAAGCTATGGTTTAAGTCCTGACCGTTGCAGAGTGGAGAGTTTCTCATCTTCTGGTGGTCGAGTGTCTTCAAGGTGGTCGAGTGAGCACATCTTCATGGTCAAGTGGATGATGGTTTCTCTTCAACTGCTTCTGATTCTTTGTAGGGATGTCCTTGGGGAGGGTATGTTGGACATATCCATGACCCTACCCTAAGTACATAACTTCATCAGATGGTTACCAAAATGTCAATGCCACTTTAGTGATTTTTGCTGACATCGAGAGCAAAAGTCGACTGAAAGTTATCAACACAGAAGTGAACATGGTTGCTCCGGCAGGGACGACATATCTAAAGTGGTCAAAAACTCCCATCATGTTTGACCAGTCCGATCACCCAACGCACATTGCTACCCCTGGGCGGCAAGCATTGGTGGTCGACCCAGTCGTTGGGGGCACCCCATTAACCAAGGTTCTGATGGATGGTGGCAGTGGTTTGAACATTTTGTATGCTGAGACACTCCGAGGAATGGGCATTCCGATGTCCAAACTCACTGAGAGCAACATGCGGTTCCATGGAGTCATTCCGGGGAAGAAGGCCGATTCACTCGGCCAGATCACTCTTGATGTGGTTTTCGGTGATTCCAAGAAATACCGCAAGTAAAAGTTGACATTTGAGGTCATGGACTTTCACAGTGCCTACCATGCTAGGCAGGCCTGCATATGCTCGTTTCATGGCTCAGCCATGTTACGTGTGCCTCAAATTGAAGATGCCTAGTCCCAGAGGTGTGATTACAGTCACTGGTAATCGGTAGAGAGCAGAAGACTGCCTCCAGAAAAGCTCAAAAATTTCCAATGAGCAGATGGCAGCAGTAGAAATGGAAGTGTACAAGAAGACTGCCGACCTGAGTGATTTGTTGTGCGCTAAGATGCCTGCTTCAGAGTCCGGTGAAACAAAGCCCGTGCACATTCATCCGACCGATCCCAATGTTGCTCCGACTCATATATCAAGAACACTCAACAGCAAATAGGAAGAAGCGCTCATCCAGTTCCTTCGTGAGAACTGGGACATCTTCGCATGGAAACCATCTGACATGTCGGGTGTACCCAGGGGACTGGTTGAGCACCGTTTGCGAGTCGACCCAAAAGTAAAACCTATCAAAGAGTATCTCCGTCGGTCCGCCATGGAGAAAAGGAAGGCCATTGGTGAGGAAGTGGCTCGGCTTTTGGCAGCTGAGTTCATCCGAGATATATACCACTCCGAGTGGCTCGCCAATGTCATCATGGTCCCCAAGAAAGACAATTCACTTCGTATGTGCATCGATTTCAATCACATCAATCAGGCCTGCCCGAAAGATCATTTCCCTCTCCCCCGAATCGACCATATTTGTCGACTTAACTGCGGGGTGCGAGCGTTTATCCTTTTTGGATGCGTATTTCGGGTACCACCATATCCGACTGTATGGACCCGACGAAATAAAAACTACCTTCATCACCCCATTCGGGTGTTTTTGCTATGTTATCATGCCTTTTGGTCTCAAAAATGTTGGCGCCACATTCATGTGCATGATTCAGAAGTGTTTGCTCACTCAAATCAGTCGGAATGTGGAAGCATACATGGACGACATCATGGTCAAGTCACTGAAACCTTTGCCAACTTGAGAAGATATGATATCAAGCTTATGTTGGGGAACACAGTAATTTCAAAATTTTCCTACGCACACGCAAGATCATGGTGATATATAGCAACGAGAGGGGAGAGTATTGTCGACGCACCCTCATAGACCGTAAGCGGAAGCGTTATGACAACGCGGTTGATGTAGTCGTACGTCTTCGCGATCAACTGATCTAGTACCGAAGATACGGCACCTCCGTGATTTGCACATGTTCGGCTCGGTGAAGTCCTGCGAACTCACGATCCAGTAGAGCTTTGAGGGCGAGCTTCGTCAGCACGGCGGCGTGATGATGGTGATGATGTTCCTACCGGAACAGGGCTTCGCCTAAGCACCGCTACGATATTACCGAGGTGGATTATGGTGGAGGGGGGCACCGCACACGGCTAAATATCAATGATCAACTTGTGTGTCTATGGGGTGCATCCCTCCCCCATATATAAAGGAGTGGAGGAGGGGGAGGGGCCGGCCTCCTAGGCGCGCCCCAAGGGGAGTCCTAATCCCACTGGGAGTAGGATTCCCCCCTTGCCTTATTGGATTTAGGAGAGAAGGAAGGAGGAGGGAGGAGGAAGGAAAGGGGGGCCAGCCCCCCTCCCAATTCGGATTGGGCTTGGGGGGGACCCCCTCCTTTTATCATTTCCCCTCTCTCCCACTAAGGCCCAATAAGGCCCATATACCTCCTGGGCGGTTCCGGTAACCTCCCGGTGCTCCGGTATACTCCCGTTTTCACCCGAAACCATTCCGATGTCCAAACATAAGCGTCCAATATATCGATCTTTATATCTTGACCATTTCGAGACTCCTTGTTATGTCCATGATCAAATCCGGGACTCCGAACTACCTTCGGTACATCAAAACACATAAACTCGTAATACCGATCGTCACTGAACGTTAAGCGTGCGGACCCTACGGGTTCGAGAACTATATAGACATGACCAAGACATGTCTCTGGTCAATAACCTATAGCGGAACCTGCATCCTCATATTGGTTCCTACATATTCTACGAAGATATTTATCGGTCAAACCGCATAACGATATACATTGTTCCCTTTGTCATCGGTATGTTATTTGCCCGAGCTTCGATTGTCGGTATCTCAATACCTAGTTCAATGTCGTTACCGGCAAGTCTCTTTACTCGTTCCGTAATGCTAAATCCCGTAACTAACTCATTGGCTACATTGCTTGCAAGGCTTATAGTAATGTACATTACCGAGAGGGCCCAGAATTACCTCTCCGACAATCGGAGTGACAAATCCCAATCTTGATCCATGCCAACTCAACAAGCACCATCGGAGACACCTATTGAGCACCTTTATAATCACCCAGTTATGTTGTGACGTTTTGTAGAACACAAAGTGTTCCTCCGGTATTCGGGAGTTGCATGATCTCATAGTGATAGGAACATGTATAAGTCATGAAGAAAGCAATAGAAACAAACTAAATGATCATCGTGCTAAGCTAACAGATGGGTCAAGCCAATCAAATCGTTCTCTAATGATGTGATCCCATTAATCAAATGACAACTCATGTCTATGGTTAGGAAACTTAACCATCTCTGATTCAACGAGCTAGTCAAGTAGAGGCATACTAGTGACACTATGTTTGTCTATGTATTCACACATGTAATAAGTTTCCGGTTAATACAATTCTAGAATGAATAATAAACATTTATCATGATATAAGGAAATATAAATAACAACTTTATTATTGCCTCTAGGGCATATTCCTTCAGTCTCCCACTTGCACTAGAGTCAATAATCTAGTTCACATCGCCATGTGATTTAACACCAATAGTTCACATCACCATGTGATTAGTTCACACCGTCATGTGACTAATACCCAAAAGGTTTTACTAGAGTCAATAATCTAGTTCACATCGCCATGTGATTAACACCCAAAGAGTACTAAGGTGTGATCATGTTTTGCTTCTGAGAGAAGTTTAGTCAACGGGTTTGCCACATTCAGATCCGTATGTATTTTGCAGATTTCTATGTCTACAATGCTCTGCATGAATCTACTCTAGGTAATTGCTCCCACTTTCAATATGTATCTGGATTGTGACTTAGAGTCATCCAGATCGGTGTCAAAGCTTGCATCGATGTAACTCTTTACGACGAACTCTTTATCACCTCCATAACTGAGAAATATTTCCTTAGTCTTCTAAGGATAATTTTGACCGCTGTCAAGTGATCTACTCCTAGATCACTATTGTACTCCTTTGCGAAACTCAGGGCAGGGTATAAAATAGGTTTGGTACATAGCATGGCATACTTTATAGAACCTATGACTGAGGCATAGGGAATGACTTTTCATTCTCTTTCTATTTTCTGCCGTGGTCGGGTTTTGAGTCTTTACTCAACTTCACACCTTGCAACACAGGCAAGAACTCCTTCTTTGACTGTTCCATTTTGAACTACTTCAAAATCTTGTCAAGGTATGTACTCATGGAAAATATATCAAGCATCTTGATCTATCTCCATAGATCTTGATGCTAAATATGTAAGTAGCTTCACCGAGGCCTTTCTTTGAAAAACTCCTTTCAAACACTCCTTTATGCCTTCCAGAAAATTCTACATTATTTCTGATCAACAATATGTCATTCACATACACTTATCAGAAATGTTGTAGTGCTCCCACTCACTTTCTTGTAAATATAGGCTTCACCGCAAGTCTGTATAAAACCATATGTTTTGATCACTTTATCAAAGCATATATTCCAACTCCGAGATGCTTGCACCAGTCCATAGATGGATCGCTGGACCTTTCTCACTTTGTTAGCACCTTTTACGATCGACAAAACCTTCTGGTTTCATCATATACAACTCTTCTTTAAGAAATCCATTAAGGAATGCAGTTTTTGACATCCATTTGCCAGATTTCATAAAATGCGGCAACTGCTAACATGATTTGGACAAACTTTTAAGCATTGCTACGAGTGAGAAAATCTCATCGTAGTCAACACCTTGAACTTGTCGAAAACATTTTGCGACAATTCGAGCTTTGTAGATAGTAACACTACCATCAGCGTCCATCTTCCTCTTGAAGATCCATATATTCTCAATGAGTCACCGATCATCAGGCAACTCAATCAAATTCCATACTTTGTTCTCATACATGGATCCCATCTCAGATTTCATGGCCTCAAACCTTTTTGTGGAATCTGGGCTCATCATCGCTTCCTCATAGTTCGTAGATTCGTCATGGTCTAATAACATGACTTCCAGAACTGGATTACCATACCACTCTGGTGCGGACCGTACAATGGTTGACATATGAGGTTCGGTACTAACTTGATCTGAAGTTTCATGATCATCATCATTAGCTTCCTCACTAATAGGTGTAGGAATCACTAGAACTGATTTCTGTGATGAACTACTTTCTTATTCGGGAGAAGGTACAATTACCTCATCAAGTTCTACTTTCCTCCCACTCACTTCTTTCGAGAGAAACCCCTTCTCTAGAAAGGATCCATTCTTAGCAACAAAATATCTTGCCTTCAGATCTGTGATAAAAGGTGTACCCAATAGTTTCTTTTGGGTATCCTATGAAGACGCGCTACTACGATTTGGGTTCGAGCTTATCAGTTTGAAACTTTTTCACATACGCATTGCAACCCCAAACTTTAAGAAACGATAGCTTTGGTTTCTTGCCAAACCATAGTTCATACGGTGTCATCTCAACAGATTTAGATGGTGCCCTATTTATCGTGAATGCAACTGTGTCTAGTGCATAACCCCAAAACAATAGTGGTAAATCGGTAAGAGACATCATAGATCGCACCATATCCAATAAAGTACGATTACAATGTTCGGACACACCATTATGTTGTGGTGTTCCAGGTGACGTGAGTTGCAAAACTGTTCCACATTGTTTCAAATGAAGAACAAACTCGTAACTCAAATATTCGCCTCCGTGATCAGATCGTAGAAACTTTATTTTCTTGTTACGATGATTTTCCACTTCACTTTGAAATTCTTTGAACTTTTCAAATGTTTCAGACTTATGTTTCATTAAGTAGATATACCCATATCTACTCAAATCATCTGTGAAGGTCAGAAAATAACGATACCCGCCGTGAGCCTCAACACTTATTGAATCGCATACATCAGTATATATTATTTCCAATAAGTCAGTTGCTCGCTCCATTATTCCATGAGGCAAGCATCAAGTGATTCCAAAAGTCCATTAGTATGGAGATTCTTCATGCGCTTTACACCAATATGACCTAAACGACAGTGCCACAAATAAGTTGCACTATCATTATTAACTTTGCATCTTTTGGCTTCAATATTGTGAATATGTGTATCACTACGATCGAGATTCAATAAACCATTCACCTTGGGTGTATGACCATTGAAGGTTTTATTCATGTAAACAAAACAACAATTATTCTCTTGACTTTAAATGAATAACCGTATTGCAATAAACATGATCAAATCATATTCATGCTTAATGGAAACACCAAATAACATTTATTTAGGTTCAACACTAATCCCGAAAGTATAGGGAGTGAGCAATGATGATCATATCCACCTTGGAACCACTTCCAACACACATCGTCACTTCACCCTTAACTAGTCTCTGTTCATTCTGCAACACCCGTTTCGAGTTACTAATATTAGCAACTGAACTAGTATCAAATACTGAGGGGTTGCTGTAAACACTAGTAAAGTGCACATCAATAACATGTATATCAAATATACCTTTGTTCACTTTGACATCCTTCTTATCTGCCAAATACTTGGGGTAGTTCTGCTTCTAGTGACCAGTCCCTTTGCAGTAGAAGCACTTAGTCTCAGGCTTAGGTCTAGACTTGGGCTTCTTCACTTGAGAAGCAACTTGCTTGTCGTTCTTCTTGAAGTTCTCCTTCTTCCCTTTGCCCTTTTCTTGAAATTAGTAGTCTTGTCAACTATCAACACTTGATGCTTTTCTTGATTTCTACCTCCGTCGATTTCAGCATCACGAAGAGCTTGGGAATCATTTCCATTATCCCTTGCATATTATAGTTCATCACGAAGTTCTAGTAAGTTGGTGATAGTGACTAGAGAACTCTGTCAATCACTATCTTATCGGGAAGATGAACTCCCACTTGATTCAAGTGATTGTAGTACTCAGACATTTTGAGCACATGCTCACTAGCTGAGCTATTCTCCTCCATCTTGTAGGCAAAGTACTTGTCAGAGGTCTCATACCTCTTGACTCGGGCATGAGTCTGAAATACCAATTTAAGCTCTTTGGAACATCTCATATGCTCCATGACATTTCAAAACATTTTAGAAGTCCCGGTTCTAAGCCGTAAAGCATGGTGCACTAAACTATTAAGTAGTCATCATACCGAGCTTTGTCAAACGTTCATAACGTGTGCATCTGCTACTGCAATAGGTCTGTCACCTAGCGGTGCATCAAGGACATAATTCTTCTGTGCAGCAATGAGGATAATCCTCAGATCATGAACCTAGTCCGCATCATTGCTACTAACATTTTTCAACATAGTTTTTTTGTAGGAACATATCAAAAATAAACGGGGAACTTTATCGCGAGTTATTGATCTACAAATAGATATGCAAATACTATCAGGACTTAGTTCATGATAAATTAAAGTTCAATTAATCATATTACTTAACTGCTCCCACTGAGATAGACATCCCTCTGGTCATCTAAATGACCACGTGATCCAAATCAACTAAACCATATCCGATCATCACCGGAGATGGATTAGTTTTCAATGGTGAACATCACTATGTTGATCATATCTACTATATGATTCACGCTCGACCTTTCGGTCTCCAGTGTTCCGAGGCCATATCTGCATATGCTAGGCTCATCAAGTTTAACCCAAGTATTCCGCGTGTGCAAAACTGGCTTGCACCCGTTGTCTGTGAACGTAGAGCTTATCACACCCGATCTTCACATGGTGTCTCGGCACGACGAACTGTCGCAACAGTGCATACTCAGGGAGAACACTTATACCTTGAAATTTAGTGAGAGATCATCTTATAATCCTACCACCGAACTAAGCAAAATAAGATACATAAAGGATAAACATCACATGCAATCAAAATATGTGACATGATATGTCCATCATCATCTTGTGCCTTTGATCTCCATCTCCAAAGTACCGTCATGAACTCCATCATCACCGACATGACACCATGATCTCCATCATCTTGATCTCTATCAACGTGTCATCATATTGTCGCCTCGGCAACTATTGCTTTGCAACTGTTGCTATCGCATAGTGACAAAGTAAAGCAATTGTATGGCGCTTGCATCTTATGCAATAAAGAGACAACCATAAGGCTTCAGCCAGTTGCCAATAACTTCGTTACAAAACATGATCATCTCATACAATAAAATTTAGCACCATGTCTTGACCATATCACATCACAACATGCCCTGTGATACGCCTCCGTTGTATCTACTTTTCCAAACACTTCTGCCCTTGTTTTGGACTCTAAATTGCATGGTTTGAATGGAACTAACCCGGACTGACGTTGTTTTCAGCATAATTGCCATGGTGTTATTTTTGTGCAGAAATAAAAGTTCTCGGAATGACCTGAAAATCAATGGAGAATTATTTTGGAATATATAAAAAATATTGGAAGGAAGATCCACGTCAGGGGGGCCTCCACCTATCCACGAGGGTGGGAGCGCACCGGACCTCAACCCTGACTCCGTATATTCACTTTCGGGGAGAAAAAAACCAGAGAGAAGGATTCATCGCATTTTACGATACGGAGCCGCCGCCAAGCCCTAAACTCTCTCCGGAGGGCTGATCTCGAGTCCGTTCGGGGCTCCGGAGAGGGAATTCATCGCCACCGTCATCATCAACCTTCCTCCATCACCAGTTGCATGATGCTTACCGCCATGCGTGAGTAATTCCATCGTAGGCTTGCTGGACGGTGATGGGTTGGATGAGATTTATCATGTAACACTACTAGGGAAAAGCCTAGCAGCAGCGCGGGTTTTCGGCCTATTAGTAGCGCGGGACCGGCGCTACTAATAAGGCGCTATTGTTAACGTATAGCAGTAGCGCCTGTTGTCCCACGCTACTGCTATACATGAATAGCTATAGCGCTCTTTAGAAAAGGGTGCTGCTGATATTATCTGCAGCGCTGTTTACTGGGAAGCGCTACTGCTAAATTCCCCCCCCCCTCGCTACTACTAGTTTTATTAGTTTTTTCCCTGCATATTTGTTTTGTATTTGAATAGGCTTTATACAATAATCTTTAGCATATCATACACATACAAATGTAATCATACCATATACATACAATTAGTCTCATCAAATCATGTCATCATCATAATCATCATCCAACACAAAGTGGTCTCTCGTCATCATCTTGAAAATAGCGATACAAGTCTCGATTACTTGCAAATACATCATCATCCATCTAAACAATGATATACGCTAGAAGAGCTATCACTTTGAGTACATGAGTTTGTATCCCTCTCTCGCATTAGCGTGAACCTAAACTAACTACTACCTGTCGCTTGGAAACCGGAAACCGGTACACTGGGGCCTAACACTCCGGCCACTTGTCGTATATATACTCCTAGCGTAGCACTTCTTCGCCATCTATGATCTATGCACCTGCATCGTCACATGAGTCGATGATATGCAACATATATAGTTGAGCAACAGTAAGAGACAGACTTGGCAAAAATAGAAACAACATATCATAAGCATAAATAACAAAGTTCATCGTACCCCAAAATGCCCTAACTAGAGTGATTTTCGCTAGTCAAGGAGGAGGACGGTTTAATTACATCACAAATAAAGTTTCACCATGCATAACTCAAAGTTTTGTCATACAGAAAGTATGGACTAGACGAACACATTTTCATATATCGACAATCACTCCAACATGTCGTTCCATCCATCCAAGTCAGGGAGATAGTCCTCGAGCTTAGTGAAAGGCTTCATGTCGAGACGCTGAGAGGCTATCCATGTTAAGACGTCTTCCCGCGACATTTGTCCTTCTCCATAGAACATCCTTGTTTTTCCGACGACCTCCTTCATGATGATTTGGGCAAGTTCGCGCTGGATGTTATAGAACTCAGCTCGAAGTCGATGATCCTCGATATCTCCTATATCCTTTGCCCATTACAGAATATGGGCATCGCCGGATCTAGGTGACATGCGAAGGTTCTGGTGATCCCGTCTGTACTCCAGCATGTGGTGTAGGACATAGAATCCATCATTAAGAGAATTGTTCGATTGATGGATGCAGCAGAAGTCGGTCTTATGGCCGAAGGAGACCCTGCCGCCCCTTCTCTTCTTGTCCCTGACCTCTCCACCCCCTGCTTGGTAGTAAAACATAGCACTGTCGAGAACATCCTTGATGTGGGTGTAATCCTTTTTGTGAATGTTCTTCGACGAGTCCAAGTAAAGAGTGTGGGAGAATCGGGGGTAGAGGATGATGAGGACGGCGCGCCCGCCGCTGCGCAAAATAAGTACACCTCAAATTAATTAGCCTCCACCGTGCAAATGAATGATTGAATCGAAGGAAGGATAGCAGCGCGGATGACTTACACAGGATGATAAGGCATGAGAATCGCCTCCTTGTCCTTATTGGCAAGCATGAAACTAACGATGTAATCCCTCGCGTATTCACGGTGCTTTGCGCAGACTCCCAAGAAGCCCTCGTGCATGTAGTACGGGTCAGCGACAGATATGAGATATCTACTCAACCCCGATGATGTAGTTCATGTGCAAGGCATAAAGGCAGACAAATGTAAAATCCAGCTTCTTCACGTGAAACATGTCGAATATGTAATAGAATCTCAGGAAGAACTTAACCGCGGGGAAGCTGTCGACGTACGACATTTGCCGCGGAACGTTAACCACGTAGAGTGGGTATCCTGGATCTTTCGAGGCGATGAGGCCTTTCTCTACCCGCAGCACATCGTCATGAAGTCTCCTTAGATCGCCGAGTCTGGCCCGTAGCGCTGTTGCAGGTAGGATTGGTTGACCGGGGATATGCCATTTATCCGCATCGGGGATATCTATACGATCCTGAAGTCGAGGCTGCTGAGGCGGCTGGATCATAGAATCAGCTTTTTTTCCTTTCCTCGCTCTCTTCCTAGACTTCTTTACCACCGGAAGGTCGTCCATAATACGTTGAGATGACAATTCAGGCACCGACTCATGATGCTCAAACCCTGAGGAAGCGCCAGTATAGACATACTGTTCAGCGCCATCTCGTCCTCATCCTCATCCATGGCGACGTCATCAGCGACTAATGGAGCCTCCTCCTTACCCCGTCCGCTATCACCCAACCCGAAACCCGACGCTAATTGGGTAGGTGGGGTGTTGATGTTCATACCTTGCTGAGGCTGCGTGCTCGTGGGTGTGCTCTCGGCTGCCTCCAGATGAAGCAGACTCTTTGGCCACAACAGGACCCACCCATTGCAACAATCACCAAGCCGCCGCGGTGTCTCGTCGTCATCCCCCGCTAGTATTGGAGGAGGAAAATTCTCGTGGCCCGGTTTGACACTGGCCACAGAAACCTTGAAGACGTTCGGGGGGATCGGCCGGCTGTGGAACAATGGTTCCTTCGGCTTCATTATCATCGCCTTCCCCACGTCCACCTTCTGGTCGCCGATGGTGTACAATATGGTGCACGGGGTTTCGTCGGCATGCAAAGAAAAGTCTGCGACGTGAGACATCCGAAAGGCAACGAAAACGGGAGATTATACATTTATATTGAAGGGGGGCGGTGTGACAGATACCGTGAGGGCATTGAGCTCAGCCAAAGATGAAGCACCACCGAGCAAGTCCGGTGCGGGAGCCGGTGCGGGAGCAGGCGCGGGAGCAGGTGTGGGAACAGGTGCTGGTGCAACTCTAGTCGAGCTGCTCCCCAAGAAGTCAGCAAGGGGAAAGTCCTATGCATTTTTTCTGGATGTTGCCTTGTCCAAGTGAAAACGCCCGTCACCAAGGAAGTAGACAAATCTGCAACCACCTGTTTTGCGGCAGCTATCACTGTTGCGACTATCTGAGATGATTTCTTCAAAACCGCAATCTCAACCTTCTTGTCAATGTTTTCTCCAGTTAACCTCCGTCTTTCCTTTCTCTCCTCCGTGGTCTCACGGTAGTACTTCTTCCACGTGGCGCCGTCTCCGACACCGTGCATGCATCCATACAACGGTCGAGTATCCACCGGTTGTCATTTCAATATGTTCAACGCCCAGTTGAATGGAGTGTCCCACTTGGGCCTCGCCAATGCCTCAGACAGCGAGTCGCTTTCGGCCGCAATCCGGTGCTGCTCTCTCTGCAAAAGGCACAAGGATCGTTTACAAATATGTCTAACGTGTGCAGTCGAATTGATCAGAAACTAAAATTACCGGCAGTCTCATGAACTCCGTAATGACCGGTTTTGTCTCGTAAACCTTCTTCACTGGGTCCCAACGGTGCTGGGCCTGAGGACGTCATGCTCCTCCGGGACGGTGAAATCCGCCAAGGGGTCTGGGATGCCCGGACTCGCAGCTTCCGCGTCCTCCTTGGCCCATTTGGACCTCTTTCCTCCGTAACCACGGCTTCCGAGGTGGTGGCTCCCAATGTTCCTCTCTTGAAGCCCCTTCATGTACTTAGACTTCTTTTTGGTAGCTTCGGCCTCGCAAGCCTCCTTGAATATTTGAAACTGCTCTTCCGTGATTGTTGGATTATCCTTTACAATCTCGGAGTAGGGTTCCTTCTTGTCGATGATCTTTGCTATCACTCGATTTTTCCAGGCGGCCAACGCGTCGCTAAACTTGGTCATTGCGTGTTTGTTTATCTTCTTCATTGCCGGGTCCTCATCTGGATCTTTATAATCCTTCTCATTCCGGCCCGGGAACAAGAATATCTGGTGAAACTTCTATAGGAGGGAGCTCCTCATATTTTCTATCTTCTTTGGTTTCTCATCGTTGATGGTGGCGGTTGTCCGGACGATGCAGCCTATCTAATTGCCTTAGCATGGACGCACTTCCTCGGGCGCCTTTGGCTCAAAATTGCCTTCGTCCACCTCCGTCACCACCAGACTAGTAGTCCTGAGTTTGTTAGGAGGTCGTTGCCTCTTTGCTTTCGGTTCTACACCGGCTCCGCTCCTCGAGGCAGCGCCGGTCTCGATGCCGGTCTGAGTCTCAGCGCCGGTCTCGATACCGGTCTCAGTCTCAGTCTCGATGCCGGTCTGAGTCTCAGCCCCGGTCTCAATGTCGGCAAGGCTAAAAAATTCGTCTGCCGCCCGGTAGACGTCGTTGCAATCACCAGAACCCTGTCCTTCATCGTTGTTAGCCATGTTTTCTATGATTAAATCTAGTCAATTAATTCTAGACCTAATAAAATGAATAATGACATAAAAAGGGCCTATTGTTTTGCAGGAACGTTGACTCCTTCCTAGTGCGGCAAATCCCAAGCACTCGATATGTCCTAGTTTGTAGCACAAGTCATGCCGAAACTCACGGAAAATTTTGGCATGACCTTTGCTAAAAAGTGGACAAATCGAGAACCTGAATTTTGCCAGAACGGAAATGAATCAACATTCTGGCAAAACATAGGCCACTCGGCTTCATTCCCTGGAAACAACAAAAGGCCACTTGGGCACAATCGAACCACTTCAATGTCGATTATGATCAATGAGCAAACACAATTGAGGATTTTTCATATGTCATGACCACTTCAAATTTGCATCTCCTAGTGTTTGACACTTCAAGAAAATCTACACAAATCTCATGCTCTCTGAAACTCAATTCAAAAACCAAATATAGATGGATGAACCCTAGAACTCAAATTATGAACCTAGAACTCAAATTATGTCCTAAATTTTTGTCCAAATAAAAATTCACTAAAAATTAAGAAACTACTAGACTTGCAACACTAATAGAAATTTATATTTTTATATTGATTTTTTCTCTAAACTAAATCCTACCACCCTAGTTAACATCTAGTTAAACCTTTCTTTCCTAAAATTTGTAATTAAACACTACAACCCTAACCCTACTGCTCTAGTTAAGCATATATAATTTTTTCCTACGGCGAGGGAGGCATGGGCATCTCTGTCAAATTAACCTAACTAATTTCTTTTCCTAACTAAATTAACCTAACTAATTTAGAGATAGAGAGAGAGGAGGGGTGGGGGCTTACAGAGGATGGCTCCAGTGGTGGCGCGGGAGGCAGTGGTGGCGAGGGAGGCGGGGGCGTCTCCGCTGACGGCAAGGGAGGCAACTGTGGCGAGGGTGGATCCGGTGGCATCGACTGCGGCTCCGGTGGCGTCGACTGCGGCTCCGGTGGCGTTGATGAGGCCGCGCGGCTCCTGTGGCGTTGGGGGCGGCTCCGGTGGTGTCGATGGCGCGCGGCTCTGGTGGCTCCGGGGAGTCGACGTCGGCAGGAGACGGCGGCGAAGTGGGGCGACGGTGGGGTGGGTCGAGGTATTTGGGGGATAAGTGGTGGCCGGGGGAAACGATTTTTTGGTTAAGTCAAACTTAGCGGTAGCGCTTTTCGCGAAACGCGGTATAGCTAAGTTATCTATAGCGATTTTCACAAAACGCGCTACTGTATAGCTATGTAATTTCCTTCATCTTTCTTATTTCCTTTTCTGTTTCTATAGCGGGGTCTAGGAAACGCGCTGCAGCTACGTTAGCTATAGCGCCTCTTACAAACAAACGCTACTGCTACGTCTTTCTCCTTTTTTCCGCTTTCTCATTTATTTTCCTCTACATTTTATTTTTTCCTTTCTCCTTTTTCTTTTTCTTTCTTTTTCATTTACTTTTCCATTTGTTTTTTATTTTATTTTATGTCCATTAGCAGTAGCGCTCTCCGCGCGAAATGCACTGCTACTTATGTGCTAGTGGTAGCGCGCTTTCCTCAAGACCGTTACTGCTATGCGTAGCCTATCGGTTTAGCAAACAGGATATTAGTGGTAGCGCATTTTCATGCGCACGCGCTACTGCTACTATTGTATCTGTAGCATGGTTTACGGACACGAGCTACTGCTATTTAGCATTAGCGCCCTTTTTTGACACGCGCTACTGCTAAATTTCTGTGTATAAGGTTTTCCCTAGTAGTGTAATCGAGTTAGTTTTGTTAGGGTTTTATCCCTAGTATCCACTATGTTCTGAGATTGATGTTGCTATGACTTTGCTATGCTTAATGCTTGTCACTAGGGCCCAAGTGCCATGATTTCAGATCTGAACCTATTATGTTTTCATCAATATATGAGAGTTCTTGACCTATCTTGCAAGTCAATAGTCACCTACTATGTGTTATGATCCGGCAACCCCGAAGTGACTATAATCGGGACCACTCCCGGTGATGACCATAGTTTGAGGAGTTCATGTATTCACTATGTGTTAATGCTTTGTTTCGGTACTCTATTAAAAGGGGGCCTTAATATCCCTTAGTTTCCAATAGGATCCCGTTGCCGCGGGAGGGTAGGACAAAAGATGGCATGCAAGTTCTTTCCATAAGCATGTATGACTATATTCGGAATACATGGCGACATTACATTGATGAATTGGAGCTAGTTCTCTGTCACCCTATGTTATCATTGTTACATGATGAACCGCATCCAGCATAATTCTCCATCACGGATCCATTGCCTACGAGCTTTCCATATATTGTTCTTCGCTTATTTACTTTTTGTTGCTATTGTTATCCTCACTGCAAAATACCAAAAATATTACTTTTGCTATCGTTACCTTTTACCAGCATTACCATTACTATCATATTACTTTGCTACTAAACACTTTGCTGCAGATATTAAGTTTCCAGGTGTGGTTGAATTGACAACTCAGTTGCTAATACTTGAGAATATTCTTTGGCTCCCCTTGTGTTGAATCAGTAAATTTTGGTTGAATGCTCTGCCCTCGAAAACTGTTGTGATCCCCTATACTCGTGGGTTATCAAAACAATTTTATGGCGCTGTTGCCGGGGAGCATAGATCTATTCTTTGAGTCACTTGTGATTTATATCTGTTTATCATTATGAAGAACTTGAAAGATACAAGAACCAAGGTTTATCCCTCAACTACGAGGGGAGGTAAGGAACTGCCTGTTGGGGAACATAGTAATTTCAAAAAATTCCTATGAACACGCAAGATCATGGTGATGCATAGCAACGAGAGGGGAGAGTGTTTTCTACGTACCCTTCGTAGACCGGAAGCGGAAGCGTTATAACAATGCGGTTGATGTAGTCGTACGACTTCACGGCCCGACCGATCAATCACCGAAACTACGGCACCTCCGAGTTCTAGCACACGTTCAGCTCGATGACGATCCCCGGACTCCGATCCAGCAGAATGTCGGGGAAGAGTTCCGTCAGCACGATGATGTGGTGACGATCTTGATGTTCTACCGTCGCAGGGCTTCGCCTAAGCACCGCTACAATATTATCGAGGATTATGGTGGAGGGGGGCACCGCACACGGCTAAGAGATCAATGATCAATTGTTGTGTCTATGGGGTGACCCCCTGCCCCCGTATATAAAGGAGCAAGGGAGGGAGGCGGACGGCCTAGGAGGAGAGCGCGCCAAGGGGGGGAGTCCTACTCCCACCGGCAGTAGGACTCCTCCTTCCCTTGTTGGAGTAGGAGAGAAGGAAAGAGGGGGGGAGGAACAAGGAAAAGTGGGCTGCACCCCTTGTCCAATTCGGACCAGAGGGGGGTGCGCACCTCCTTCCTTTTGGCCTCTCTCCTCTATTCCCGTATGGCCCAATAAGGCCCATATACTCCCCGGCGAATCCCCGTAACTCTCCAGTACTCCGAAAAATACCCGAATCACTCGGAACCTTTCCGATGTCCGAATATAGTCATCCAATATATCGATCTTTACGTCTCGACCATTTCGAGACTCCTCGTCATGTCCCCGATCTCATCCGGGACTCCGAACTCCTTCGATAAATCAAAACTCATAAACTCATAATATAACTGTCATCGAAACCTTAAGCGTGCGGACCCTACGGGTTCGAGAACAATGTAGACATGACCGAGACACGTCTCTGGTCAATAACCAATAGCGGAACATGGATGCTCATATTGGCTCCCACATATTCTACGAAGATCTTTATCGGTCAGACCACATAACAACATACGTTGTTCCCTTTGTCATCGGTATGTTACTTGCCCGAGATTCGATCGTCGGGATCTCAATACCTAGTTCAATCTCGTTACCGGCAAGTCTCTTTACTTGTTCCGTAATACATCATCCTGCAACTAACTCATTAGTTGCAATGCTTGCAAGACTTAACTGATGTGCATTACCGAGAGGGCTCAGAAATACCTCTCCGACAATCGAAGTGACAAATCCTAATCTCGAAATACGCCAACCCAACAAGTACCTTCGGAGACACCTGTAGAGCACCTTTATAATCACCCAATTACGTTGTGACGTTTGGTAGCACACAAAGTGTTCCTCCGGTAAACGGGAGTTGTATAATCTCATAGTCATAGGAACATGTATAAGTCATGAAGAAAGCAATAACAACAAACTAAGCGATCAAGTGTTATGCTAACAGAATGGGTCAAGTCAATCACATCATTCTCCTAATGATGTGATCTCGTTAATCAAATGACAACTCATGTCTATGGTTAGGAAACATAACCATCTTTGATCAATGAGCTAGTCAAGTAGAGGCATACTAGTGACACTCTATTTGTCTATGTATTCACACATGTATTATGTTTCCGGTTAATACAATTCTAGCATGAATAATAAACATTTATCATGATATAATGAAATAAATAATAACTTTATTATTGCCGCTAGGGATATTTCCTTCAGTCTCCCACTTGCACTAGAGTCAATAACCTAGTTCACATCGCCATGTGATTTAATACCAATAGTTCACATCACCATGTGATTAACACCCATAGTTCACATCGACATGTGACCAACACCCAAAGGGTTTACTAGAGTCAACAATCTAGTTCACATTGCTATGTGATTAACACCCAAAGAATACTAAGGTGTGATCATGTTTTGCTTGTGAGAGAAGTTTAGTCAACGGGTCTGCCACATTCAGATCCGTACGTATTTTGCAAATTTCTATGTCAACAATGCTCTGCATGGAGCTACTCTAGCTAATTGCTCCCACTTTCAATATGTATCCAGATTGAGACTTAGAGTCATCTGGATCAGTGTCAAAACTTGCATCGACGTAACCCTTTACGACGAACCTTTTGTCACCTCCATAATCGAGAAACATATCCTTATTCCACTAAGGATAATTTTGACCAATGTCCAGTGATCTACTCCTAGATCACTATTGTACTCCCTTGCCAAACTCAGGGTAGGGTATACAATAGGTCTGGTACACAACATGGCATACTTTATAGAACCTATGGCTGAGGCATAGGGAATGACTTTCATTCTCTCTCTATCTTCTGTCATGGTTAGGTTTTGAGTCTTACTCAACTTCACTACTTGTAACACAGGCAAGAACTCCTTTTTGACTGTTCCATTTTGAACTACTTCAAAATTTTGTTAAGGTATGTACTCATTGAAAAACTTATCAAGCGTCTTGATCTATCTATATCGATCTTGATGCTCAATATGTAAGCAGCTTCACCGAGGTCTTTCTTTGAAAAACTCCTTTCAAACATTCCTTTATGCTTTGTAGAAAATTCTACATTATCTCCGATCAACAATATGTCATTCACATATACTTATCAGAAATGTTGTAATGCTCCCACTCACTTTCTTGTAAATACAGGCTTCACCGCAAGTCTGTATAAAACTATATGCTCTGATCAACTTATCAAAGCGTATATTCCAACTCCGAGATGCTTGCACCAGTCCATAGATGGATCGCTGGAGCTTGCATATTTTGTTAGTACCTTTAGAATTGACAAAACCTGGTTGCATCATATACAACTCTTCTTTAATAAATCCATTAAGGAATGCAATTTTGTTTATCCATTTGCCAGATTTCATAAAATGCGGCAATTGCTAACATGATTCGGACAGACTTAAGCATAGATACGAGTGAGAAACTCTCATCGTAGTCAACACCTTGAACTTGTCGAAAACCTTTTTGTGACAATTCTAACTTTGTAGATAGTAACACTACTATCAGCGTCCGTCTTCCTCTTGAAGATCCATTTAATCTCAATGGCTCGTCGATCAATGGGCAAGTCAATAAAAGTCCATACTTTGTTCTCATACATGGATCTCATCTCAGATTTCATGGCCTCAAGCCATTTCGCGGAATCTGGGCTCATCATCGCTTCCTCATAGTTCGTAGGCTCATCATGGTCAAGTAACATGACCTCCAGAACAGGATTACCGTACCACTCTAGTGCGGATCTCACTCTAGTTTACCTACAAGGTTCAGTAGTAACTTGATCTGAAGTTACATGATCATCGTCATTAGCTTCCTCACTAATTGGTGTAGTAGTCACAGGAACAGATTTCTGTGATGAACTACTTTCCAATAAGGGAGCAGGTACAGTTACCTCATCAAGTTCTACTTTTCTCCCACTCACTTATTTCGAGAGAAACTCCTTCTCTAGAAAGGATCCATTCTCAGCAATGAATATCTTGCCTTCGGATCTATGATAGAAGGTGTACCCAACATTTTTCTTTTGGGTATCCTATGAAGATGCACTTCTCCGATTTGGGTTTGAGCTTATCAGGTTGAAACTTTTTCACATAAGCATTGCAACCTCAAACTTTAAGAAATGACAACTTAGGTTTCTTGCCAAACCATAGTTCATACGGTGTCGTCTCAACGGATTTAGATGGTGCCCTATTTAACATGAATGTAGTTGTCTCTAATGCATAACCCCAAAACGATAGTGGTAAATCGGTAAGAGACATCATAGATCACACCATATCTAATAAAGTAAGGTTACGACGTTCAGACACACCATTACATTGTGATGTTCCAGGTGGCGTGAGTAGTGAAACTATTTCACATTGTTTTAACTGAAGGCCAAACTCGTAACTCAAATATTTTACTTCTGCGATCATATCATAGAAACTTTTATTTTTGTTACGATGATTCTCCACTTCACTCTGAAATTCTTTGAACTTTTCAATTGTTTCAGACTTATGTTTCATCAAGTAGATATACCCATATCTGCTCAAATCATCTGTGAAGGTCAGAAAATAACAATACCCGCCGCGAGCCTCAACAGTCATCGGACTGCATACATCGGTATGTATTATTTCCAATATGTCAGTTGCTCGCTCCATTGTTCCGGAGAACGGAGTCTTAGTCATCTTGCCCATGAGGCATGGTTCGCAAGCATCAAAATGATTCATAATCAAGTGATTCCAAAAGCCCATCAGCATGGATTTTCTTAATGCACTTTACACCAATATGACCTAAACGGTAGTGCCACAAATAAGTTGCACTATCATTATTAACTTTGCATCTTTTGGCTTCAATATTATGAGAATGTGTATCGCCCCAATCGAGATCCAACAAACCATTTTCATTGGGTGTATGACCATAGAAGGTTTTATTCATGTAAACAGAACAACAATTTATTCTCTTACTTAAATGAATAACCATATTGCAATAAACATGATCAAATCATATTCATGCTCAACACACACACACCAAATAACACTTATTTAGGTTCAACACTAATCCTGAAAGTATAGGGAGTGTGCGATGATGATCATATCAATCTTGGAACCACTTCCAACACACATCGTCACTTCACCCTTAACTAGTCTCTGTTCATTCTGCAACTCCTGTTTCGAGTTACTACTCTTAGCAACTGAACCAGTATCAAATACCGAGGGGTTGCTACGAACACTAGTAAAATACACATCAATAATCTGTATATCAAATTTACCTTTGTTCACTTTTCCATCCTTCTTATCCGCCAAATACTTGGGGCGGTTCCGCTTCCAGTGACCAGTCCCTTTGCAGTAGAAGCACTTAGTCTCAGGCTTAGGACCAGACTTGGGCTTCTTCACTTGAGCAGCAACTTGCTTGCCATTCTTCTTGAAGTTCCCTTTCTTTCCCTTTGCCCTTTTCTTGAAACTAGTGGTCTTGTTAATCATCAACACTTGATAATCTTTATTGATTTCTACCTTCATCGATTTCATCATCATGAAAAGCTCGGGAATCGTTTTCATCATCCCTTGCATACTATAGTTCATCACGAAGTTCTACTAACTTGGTGATGGTGACTAGAGAATTCTGTCAATCACTATTTTATCTGGAAGATTAACTCCCACTTGATTCAAGCGATTGTAGTACCCAGACAATCTGAACACATGCTCAATGCTTGAGCTATTCTCCTCCATCTTTTAGCTATAGAACTTGCTGGAGACTTCATATCTCTCAACTCGGGTATTTGCTTGAAATATTAACTTCAACTCCTGGAACATCCATATGATCCATGACGTTCAAAATGTCTTTGAAGTCCTGATTCAAAGCCGTTTAAGCATGGTGCACTAAACTATCAAGTAGTCATCATATTGAGCTAGCCAAACGTTCATAACGGCTGCATCTACTCCTGCAATAGGTCTGTCACCTAGCGGTGCATTAAGGACATAATTCTTCTGTGCAGCAATGAGGATAATCCTCAGATCACGGATCCAATCCGCATCATTGCTACTAACATCTTTCAACTTAATTTTCTCTAGGAACATATCAAAAATAAAACAGGGGAGCTAAACGCGAGCTATTGATCTACAACATAGATATGCTAATACTATTAGGACTAAGTTCATGATAAATTAAAGTTCAATTAATCATATTACTTAAGAACTCCCAGTTAGAAAGACATCCCTCTAATCTTCTAAGTGATCACATGATCCAAATCAACTAAACCATAACCGATCAACACATGAAAATGGAGTAGCTTTCAATGGTGAACATCAATATGTTGATCATATCTACTATATGATTCACGCTCGACCTTTCGGTCTCAGTGTTCCGAGGCCATATCTGCATATGCTAGGCTCATCAAGTTTAACCTGAGTATTCTGCGTGTGCAAAAACTGGCTTGCACCCGTTGTAGGTGGACGTAGAGCTTATCACACCCGATCATCACGTGGTGTTTGGGCACGACGAACTTTGGCAACGGTGCATACTCAGGGAGAACACTTTTATCTTCAAATTTAGTGAGAGATCATCTTATAATGCTACCGTCAATCAAAGCAAGATAAGATGCATAAAAGATAAACATCACATGCAATTAATATAAGTGATATGATATGGCCATCATCATCTTGTGCTTGTGATCTCCATCTCCGAAGCACCTTCATGATCATCATCGTCACCGGCGCGACACCTTGATCTCAATCATAGCATCGTTGTCGTCTCGCCAATCTTATGCTTCCACAACTATCGCTACCGCTTAGTGATAAAGTAAAGCATTACAGGGCGATTCCATTGCATACAATAAAGCGACAACCATATGGCTCCTGCCAGTTGCCGATAACTCGGTTACAAAACATGATCATCTCATACAATAAAATTTAGCATCATGTCTTGACCATATCACATCACAACATGCCCTGCAAAAACAAGTTAGACGTCCTCTACTTTGTTGTTGCAAGTTTTACGTGCCTGCTACGGGCTTAGCAAGAACCGTTCTTACCTACGCATCAAAACCACAACGATAGTTTGTCAAGTTGGTGTTGTTTTAACCTTCGCAAGGACCGGACGTAGCCACACTCGGTTCAACTAAAGTTGGAGAAACTGACACCCGCTAGCCACCTATGTGCAAAGCACGTCGGTAGAACCAGTCTCGTGTAAGCGTACGCGTAATGTCGGTCCAGGCCGCTTCATCCAACAATACCGCCGAACCAAAGTATGACATGCTGGTAAGCAGTATGACTTATATCGCCCACAACTCACTTATGTTCTACTCGTGCATATAACATCAACGCACAAAACCTGGCTCTGATGCCACTGTTGGGGAACGTAGTAATTTCAAAAATTTCCTACGCACACGCAAGATCATGGTGATGCATAGCAACGAGAGGGGAGAGTGTTGTCTACGTACCCTTCGTAGACTGCAAGTGGAAGCGTTATAACAACGCGGTTGATGTAGTCGTACGTCTTCACGGCCCGGCCGATCAAGCACCGAAACTACGACACCTCCGAGTTCTAGCACACGTTCAGCTCGATGATGATCCCCGGACTCTGATCCAGCAGAATGTCGGGGAAGAGTTCCATCAGCACGACAGCGTGGTGACGATCTTGATGTTCTACCGTCGCAGGGCTTCGCCTAAGCACCGCTACAATATTATCGAGGATTATGGTGGAGGGGGTATAACACCCTCGATGCGACTATAGCTCCCACGTGTCGAGGCACGACTTAGAGATATAATCGCATTGAAGGCATATGTCGCAAGTTAGGCAATCTTCACAAACATCCCATGTAATATAATAATAAAAGGGGAGATAACATAGTTGGCTTACACTCGCCACGTCAATCAGGTACATAAATAACATTACATCATCCAAACACTCATGGCCCGACTACGGCGCCAAAATAAAGAGAACCCAACATGCGACAACGGTCCCGTTCACCCCCGACTGGGCACTACTACTGATCGTCGGGAAAGGAAACATAGTATCGTTGAGAGTCTTCATCGAACTCCCACTTGAGCTCATACGCGTCTCCTGGAGCGGAATCATCAGGCCCTGCATCTGGTGTAATAGTAATTTGTGAGCCACAGGGACTCAGCAATCTCGCACCCTCGCGATCAAGACTATTCAAGCTTATAGGTAAGGCAAGGTAAAATATGAGTGGAGCTGCAGCAAGCTACTAGCAAGTATGGTGGCTAACTTATTCACAAAAGAGAGCGAGAAGAGGAGGCAAAGCACGAGTGAGAAGCTAGAGAACAACCTGCGCAAACATTACTCCAACACCGTGTCCACTTTCCGGACTCCGCCGAGAAGAGGCCATCATGGTAACACACTCAGTTGATTCATTTTAATTAAATTAAGGTTCAAGTTATCTACAATCGGACATTAACAAATTCCCATCTGCCCATAACCGCGGGCACGGATTTCAAAAGTTCAATCCCTGTAGGGGAGTCCCAACTTAGCCCATGACAAGCTCTCACGGTCAACGAAGGAATAGACCTCCTCCCAAGATGTTCCGATCAGACTCGGTATCTTGGTAATTCAAGACACTTCAAGAGGTTAAAACAAGACCAACATCACCGCCCGAATGTGCCGACAAATCCCGATAGGAGCTGCACATATCTCTTTCTCAGGGAACACTCAGATGAACACTACGTACAACTAAAACCAACCCTCAAGTTGCCCCGAGGTGGCACT
>NC_057806.1:489228915-489231170 GCF_018294505.1 Triticum aestivum
GGGCTCCGGAAACCCAAGGGAAAAAGAGGCTAGGTGGCAAATGGTAAGACTAATGTTGCGCATTGCTGGAAAAGCTTTAATCAAGGCGAAATATCAAGGGGTTCCCATTATAACCCAACCGCGTAAGGAACGCAAAAATCCGGGAACATAACACCGATATGACGGAAACTAGGGCAGCAAGAGTGGAACAAAACACTAGGCGAGAGGCCGAGCCTTCCACCATTTACCAAGTATATAGATGCATTAAGATAACAAGGCAATATAATGATATCCCAACAAGTAAATAAAAGATGTTCCAACAAGGAACGGCCTCCAATCTTCACCTGCAACTAGCAACGCTATAAGAGGGGCTGAGCAAAGCGGTAACATAGCCAATCAACGGTTTCCTAGGACAATGGTGGGTTAGAGGTTTGACATGGCAATTTGGGAGGCTTGCAAGCAAGTGGTAGGCATCGAAGCAATGGCATAGCAAAAGAGCGAGCAAACTAGCATAGCAAAGATAGTAGTGATTTCGAGGGTATGATCATCTTGCCTGCACAGTTGCCAGAGTTGACTGGATCCTCGAAAGCAAACTCAACGGGCTCCTCGTTAGCGAACTCGTCTCCCGGCTCTACCAAAATAAGACAAACAAGCAACAAGGATACAATCAACCACGTGCAAACTCAAACAACACGATGCAAAGATGATATGCTATGCGGGATGCGATGCGGGATGCAAAATGCAAGATATGACAGGAAATGCATGAACCTGGCCTCAACTTGGAATTCCAAGTGTGTCACTGGAAAGATGAGATGAAATCGCTTGAAAACTATATAAAGAACACAGGAATCGGAGTTACGGTTTGGAAATGGCAAGCGATTCAACAATGACACAGGTCTGTAATTTACAACAAGTAGGCATCTAAATGCAATGAGATGAACATGCTACAGCACCCAAACATGACAACAAAATACAAGGCAGGGATGCACACAAGATGCTTAACAAAAGTCTAGCACTAAGCTACCGTTAATTCATCCATTAATAGGTTAAAACAAGCATGGCAAAAATGCAAATGACAAACAGATCTCAGACTTAGTGAAATTAACACTTGTCTGGAATTTCAGATCATATAGCCCTCTTCGGAGCAACAAAACAACATGCTACAGGACCTGAACATGACAAAGAAAGACATGGCATGGATCTACTCAACAAGCTTAACAAAAGTCCCTTAGTGACCTTGAGTCAAAAGGGATCACAAAATATACTAACAAGCACACGAACATAGCAAAAACATAATCAGTTTTCAGACTTAGAGAAAAACTGTGACATGCTGAAACATAACTCACGAAGGCATGTTTACGAGCTCGATGCACTCACCACGGTGCAAGTCATGGCAAGACAAGCATACATCCCTTAAGAATGCACAAAATGCAAGCTAGAAATGGCAAGAACAATGGCATAGCATGCACGGATCAACTACAATAACATCGGCAAAATCGCAAACAAGTTGACGATCTGCCCAGATTCGCAACGAAGCAAAAGTAGAGCTCGATTTACTCAAGCTAGGGTGCTCCATAATTGCAAACAAAGACATGGATGGATAGAGAACTACAATATTAACAAAACTCCCTTACTGATCATCCTCAAAAGAGGCACGGATCACTAGGAAACAACATGAACATATGGCATCATGAGATAAACAAACCCAGGACTTAGTGAAATCACTAAGTCCCTGAAAACAGAATTAGCAAGTGCACCACTTTGCAAGCTTGCACAAGTCACCACACACATCCTAAAAATACATGGGTTGCACCTCTGGAAATGTGACAAAACCCTTAACAAAACATATGAAGAACTCACGGGCATATCATGCACACATTAATCATGGCAAAAATGACAAAAGTGCTAAACGGAGTAACAGATCTGACAATTAACTCAAGTAGCCCTCTTCTAACAGCATTTCTGGCATCAAGACGAGCTCAAATGAAAATGATGCAATGGAATGAAATGATGTACTCTCTGAGATGAACATTTTGATATGCTATATGCCCAAATCGGAGCTACGGATGCAAAGTTACGGGGCCCCGAACAGAGGCACTTGGATCTGCAATTTCGGGAGCTAGCAAAAAAAAAACACCTCCTAGGGTTACTGTAGCTGCCTCGGATCTGGATCGGGGCGCGCCTCCCGAGGATCGCCGGATCCTCACCGGAGCTCGCCGGCGGGCTGGTCAGCGACGACGGCGGCGCGGCAGGGCAGCGGGGCGGCGCGGTGGCGG
>NC_057806.1:489231435-489238548 GCF_018294505.1 Triticum aestivum
GGCGCGGGGCGCGGCGGCTTGCTCCGGCGGCCGGCAATAGCGCTCACGGCGGCGCGGCGAGGCAAAGGCGGCCAGCGGATCGGGCGGACACGTCCGACCGTCCGGATTTTTATCCGGTGGCTGGAGGAGGAGGGGGACTAGGGTTTGATCCGAAATTTTCGAGGAGGACCTATATATAGGCATAGAGGGAGCTAGGAGAGTCCAAATGAGGTGCGGTTTTCGGCCACGCGATCGTGATCGAACGCTCTAGGACATGGAGCAGAGTTTGGTGGGTTTTGGGCCAAATTGGAGGGGTGTTGGGCTGCAACACACACGAGGCCTTTTCGGTCCCTCGGTTAACCGTTGGAGTATCAAACGAAGTCCAAATGGTACGAAACTTGACAGGCGGTCTACCGGTAGTAAACCAAGGCCGCTTGGCAAGTCTCGGTCCAACCCGGAAATGTTTAATCCCCACACATGAAAGAAAGCTAGAAATGATCACCGGAGGGGAACGAAGTGCCGGAATGCAAAACGGACAACGGGGAAAATGCTCGAATGCATGAGACGAACACATATGAAAATGCAATGCACATGATGACATGATATGAGATGCATGACAACGACAACAACACATGGAGGCAAAACCCGAACCCGAGAAAATAAAATAACTTAACGCCGGAAACGGCAAGAGTTGGAGTATAAATAGGGAAAGTTACATCCGGGGTGTTACAACACTCCACCACTACGAAAGGATCTCGTCCCGAGATCTAGGGCTGAAAGAACGCCGGGTACTCAGAACGGAGGTGATCCTCGCGTTCCTAGGTAGCTTCATGGTCGGAATGGTGTGACCACTTGACTTTGAGGAATTTGATTGACTTGTTGCGAGTCTTGCGTTCAGTGTCTTCAAGAATAGCAACTGGGTGCTCACGATAAGACAGATCTTCTTGGAGCTCAATGTCCTTGAAGTTGATGGTGCGGTCAGGAGTCTTCAAGCACTTTCGAAGCTGAGAGACATGGAACACGTCATGAATATTTTCAAAGTTTGAAGGAAGCTCGAGTTGATAGGCGAGGTCGCCTCTCTTGCTGACGATCTTGAAAGGTCCCACGTATCTGGGGGCAAGCTTCCCTTTGATACCGAAGTGACGAGTACCTTTCATAGGAGAGACACGGAGGTAAACATGATCTCCAATCTCGAAAGCCAAATCACGGTGCTTACTATCATAGTAGCTCTTCTGGCGGGATTGGGCTGCTTTGAGGTTATCACAAATGACTTTGCACATTTCTTCTGCTTCTGTGATTAAGTCATTACCCAAAAGCTGACGTTCACCGGTTTCAGACCAGTTGAGAGGGGTACGACACTTCCTGCCATACAGAATTTCAAATGGGGCCTTGCCCGAACTTGCTTGAAAACTGTTGTTATAGGAGAATTCAGCATATGGAAGACAATCCTCCCACTTCATGCCGAACGAGATCACACAAGCCCTGAGCATATCTTCAAGAATCTGGTTGACACGCTCGACTTGACCGCTTGCTTGAGGATGGAAAGCTGTGCTGAAGCGGATGTTAGTGCCCATGGCCTTCTAGAAAGAATCCCAAAACTTCGAGGTAAAGATGCTGCCACGGTCTGAAGAGATCACTTGAGGAATACCGTGCAGAGAGACAATGCGAGAGGTATAGAGTTCCGCCAATTGAGCTGTAGTGATCGACTCTTTGATAGGCAGAAAGTGAGCCACTTTGGTGAGTTTGTCGATGACAACAAATATAGCATCATTGCCACGCTTGGACTTTGGAAACCCAGTCACGAAGTCCATTCCAATGTGGTCAAACTTCCATTCTGGATGGCAAGAGGTTGGAGGAGACCAGCTGGCCTTTGGTGTTCTGCCTTCACTCTTCTGCAGACATCACATTCATTCACGAATTGAGCGATCTCGCGCTTCATTCGAGTCCACCAATAAGCTTGCTTGAGGTCCTGATACATCTTCGTGCTCCCAGGGTGGATGGAGAGGAGAGAATTATGGGCCTCGTTCATGATCACTTTACGGAGGTCACCTTTGGGTACCACAATTTGATCCTCGAAGAAGAGAGTGTCCTTGTCATCAAGGCCGTAGCACTTGTACTTGGACTGACTCTTGGAAATCCCAATCTTCACCTTTTTCACCATAGCATCAAGAAGCTGGGCTTGGCGAATCTGGTCTTCTAAGGTAGGAGAGACTTGAAGGTTGGCGAGGAAACCTTGAGGAACAACTTGCAGATTAAGCTTGCGGAAAGCTTCACAAAGCTCGGGTTCATAAGGCTTGAGAATAAGACTGTTGCAGTAAGCCTTCCTGCTCAAAGCGTCAGCAATCACATTGGCCTTGCCTGGAGTATACTCAATACTCAGATTATACTCTTGAATCATTTCGACCCATCGAGTTTGCCTGAGGTTGAGATTAGGCTGAGTGAAGATGTACTTGAGACTCTTGTGATCAGTGAAAATGTCCACTTTTCTTTCCAATAGAAGATGTCTCCAAGTCAAAAGAGCATGCACAACTGCCGCCAACTCGAGATCATGGTTGGGGTAGTTCTTCTCATTAGGCTTCAACTGGCGAGATGTATAAGTAACAACTTTCTTCTCTTGCATCAATACTGCGCCAAGACCTTGGAGAGAAGCATCACAAAAGACCTTGTACGGCTTGGATTCATCAGGTGGAGTCAGAACTGGAGCAGTGATCAACTTCTCTTTCAAAGTGTTGAAAGCAATATCGCACTCCGGAGACCAAACGTACTCGACGTGCTTCTGAAGAAGATTAGAGAGAGGCTTCGCGATCTTAGAAAAGTTTTCAACGAATCTTCGGCAATAGCTTGCGAGACCGAGAAAACTGCGGAGTTGCTTCACGTTCTGAGGAGGTTCCCAATTCACAATTGCAGACACCTTCTCAGGATTCACGGCAATGCCCTTGGCAGAGATGATATGACCAAGATAAAGAACCTCATCGAGCCAAAATTCACACTTGGAGAACTTTGCGTAGAACTGATGTTCCCTGAGCTTATCGAGCACCAAACGCAAGTGTTTGGCATGATCTTCCTTATTGTTGGAGAAAACCAGAATGTCATCGAGATAGACCAAAACGAAGTCATTGGTGTAGGCGTTGAAGATGAAGTTCATCATGCGAGAGAACGTCGGAGGAGCATTGGCAAGGCAAAAAGACATGACAGTGTATTCATATGAACCAAAGCTTGTTCTGAATGCTGTCTTGGGAATATCTTCTTCACGAATGCGAATCTGGTGATAACCCATACGGAGATCAAGCTTGGAGAATACTTGGGCACCTTTGAGTTGTTCGAACAGCTCATTGATGTTGGGAAGTGGGTATTTGTTCTTGATGGTCTTCTTGTTCACTGGACGGTAATCAACACAAAGTCGGTCCGTTCCATCCTTCTTCTTCACAAAAAGAACACCACAACCCCATGGAGAAGAACTAGGCCGGATGAGACCCATTTGCTCTTGCATATCGAGTTGCTTCTTCAGCTCCTTCAACTCTTCAGGTCTAAGCTTGTAAGGACGCTTGCACACAGGTTCCGTGCCGGGCTCAAGATCAATAACGAATTCAACTGGCCGGTGCGGAGGCATTCCTGGAAGCTCTTCTGGAAAGACGTCTTGATATTCGCAAACGACTGGAATTTGAGAGATAGCATCCAATTCACCCTTCTCATTGAGAGAAAACAGACGGATAGTATCATCACGAGCGGCAAAGACAATTACATCCTCAGACGAATGAGTCAATTGAATCTGCCTGGCTGCACAATCAAGATGTGCCTTGTGCTTAGAAAGCCAATCCATTCCGAGAATAAGATCAATATCCGAGTTACCAAGAACCACCGGAGAAGAGAGAAACTTGTAATCGCCCAACGTGATAGAGACATCCAGGACGCAATTGTTAGAAGTCATTTGCTTGCCCGGAGACACAATCTTCAATGGAACAGGAATCCTTTCGGTCACAAAATCATGCTTGGCCACAAATGGAGTTGAAATAAAAGAAAGCGATGCACCAGTGTCAAAAAGAACTTTTGCAGGAACATAGTTAACAGGAAGGTTACCCATGATCACATCTGGTGAGTCCTCTGCCTGAGCTGCATTCAGCAAATTGACCTTGGCATGCTTGGGGTTATGCTTGACCACAGCTGTACTTGCCGATCTGATAGGAGGAGGAGGAGGAAGACGCCTCTGGTTGAGACACTTGTTGGCATAGTGACCCTTCTGTTGGCACTTGTTGCACGTGACTTCTGAAAGCGGACGGTGATACGGAGCACTCGATCTTGGAGCTTGAGATGAAGTCTTGTTCTGAAAGACAGGGTTGGGTGGGTGGGAAGAACCACTGCCACCTTTGCTCTTCTACTGATACAGCTGACGGAACGGAGGAGGAGGAAGCCAAAACTTCTGCTGCTTGGCCACTTAAGTGGAGGAAGAAGGAGTAACATCTCTGACTCGCTTCTTGGAAGCATCACACCTCAACTGAGCAGCCTCTTGCTTCAGTGCCATGTTGTAGAACTCATCGTATCTCAAGGGCTCAAAGAGAACAAGAGCTAGCTGAATTTCTTCTCTGAGACCACCCTTGAACTGGTATATCATGCTCTTCTCATCAGGGACGTCCTGCTTGGCAAAGCGGGCGAGCTTCTAGAACAACTTGTTGTAGTCATAGACAGACAAAGAGCCTTACTTCAGATTGCGGAATTCCTCACGCTTGCTTTCAACCACGCTCTGCGGAATATGATGAGCTCAGAAATCTTGACGGAAATCATCCCAAGTGATAACACGTCCACCTCTGGAGTCCTTGTACTGCTGGAACCATTCTGCAGCTTGATCTTTGAGTTGGAAGGAAGCGAACTTAACAAAGTCCTCAGGCCTGACGTTACTGCACTCGAAATGCTTGCACAGATCCACAAGCCAATCGTCAGCATCGGTTGCCTCAACACAATTGCTGAAAGTCTTTGGCCCGTTAGCAAGGAACTGGTTGAGTGTAGCAAAGTGACTCTGATTGCTGCCTTGATTCCCTTGACTGCCTTGATTGCGCTCTTGAAGAATTTGCATGATCAGCTGTGTGTTTGCATTGGTTGCGGCCATCACAGCTTGCCATGCCTCCGGAGGAGGTGGAGGTGGTGGCGGATCAGGATTCAGAGTCGTGCGCGTTGGAGGAGCCATCCTGAAGAGGTTGACCACCATTAGCACATTGACAGATAAATATTGAAGCTGAATCCAACGGAATGAAAATTGCAACATATAGTCTTCACATCCGAACAAAATGAACGAATGCATTCCTCTTGAAATGGTCACATATCCATAAATTGAGAAGCCACACAGAATTAAGGTAGAGAAATAAATCAACAAGGTACAGATCAAGAACGAATAATAGGTAAGAAATCCCAATCTCAAACCAATATCCGTGGAAGAAAAACTAGAGCTACTAGAATTCCCACCTATGAAACTCCTGAACCTTTCCAGTTATGCAATCAGGTGTTGGGGATACAGGGGAAGCATAATATCTCACCCAAACTAGCAATTCCTACATCCAGTTGTATCCATCCTTCAACACATAACCAAGAAACCTTCGGAAACCATCTACCTCAACCTTCGAAAAGCATCCGTTATACAAGTTATGGCGATACTCCCGAACTCCCGCCCCAGTACTGGGTGGCGTCGAGGTTATCTCACCAACGAACTGCATAAAAGAGATTTTCGATGTCGGCGTACTAAACTCAGGTATTCCAGAACTGTAACGATAAAATTATGATGACAACACCTCAGAGCTCAACTCCCCGGGACACTTCCACTAAACCCCTGACAGGAGGCACCAAGACAATGTTCTCATCATAAAACTATCGGAACGATTCCAAGATACCCGCGTGATCCTAAAAAAAATTTAGTGAAATTTGTGAAGAGAAGAGTCAAAACTCTACGTCAGGATGCCTTACCAGAGCGATGACGAGACTGGTAAGTAAAAAGAATCCCTAAACTCTCCGATATATAATTCCTAAAAGACTCAAAACATTTTTCTAGACACAACTCGGCCGCTAAAAACGATCAAGCAATGGGGCTCCTAAGGTCGGGGAAGGCTCTGATTACCAATTTGTAACACCCTCGATGCGACTATAGCTCCCACGTGTCGAGGCACAACTTAGAGATATAATCGCATTGAAGGCATATGTCGCAAGTTAGGCAATCTTCACAAACATCCCATGTAATATAATAATAAAAGGGAAGATAACATAGTTGGCTTACACTCGCCACGTCAATCAGGTACATAAATAACATTACATCATCCAAACACTCATGGCCCAACTACGGCGCCAAAATAAAGAGAACCCAACATGCGACAACGGTCCCGTTCACCCCCGACTGGGCACTACTACTGATCGTCGGGAAAGGAAACATAGTATCGTTGAGAGTCTTCGTAGAACTCCCACTTGAGCTCATACGCGTCTCCTGGAGCGGAATCATCAGGCCCTGCATTTGGTGTAATAGTAATCTGTGAGCCACAGGGACTCAGCAATCTCGCACCCTCGCGATCAAGACTATTCAAGCTTATAGGTAAGGCAAGGTAAAATATGAGTGGAGCTGCAGCAAGCTACTAGCAAGTATGGTGGCTAACTTATTCGCAAAAGAGAGCGAGAAGAGGAGGCAAAGCACGAGCGAGAATCTAGAGAACAACCTGCGCAAACATTACTCCAACACCGTGTCCACTTCCCGGACTCCGCCGAGAAGAGGCCATCACGGTAACACACTCAGTTGATTCATTTTAATTAAATTAAGGTTCAAGTTATCTACAACCGGACATTAACAAATTCCCATCTGCCCATAACCGCGGGCACGGCTTTCAAAAGTTCAATCCCTGCAGGGGAGTCCCAACTTAGCCCATGACAAGCTCTCACGGTCAACGAAGGAATAGACCTCCTCCCAAGATGTTCCGATCAGACTCGGTATCTTGGTAATTCAAGACACTTCGAGAGGTTAAAACAAGACCAGCAACACCGCCAAAATGTGCCGACAAATCCCGATAGGAGCTGCACATATCTCTTTCTCAGGGCACACTCAGATGAACACTACGTACAACTAAAACCAAACCTCAAGTTGCCCCGAGGTGGCACTGCAAGTGGCTC
>NC_057806.1:489238845-489263579 GCF_018294505.1 Triticum aestivum
CGGGCTCCGGAAACCCAAGGGAGAAAGAGGCTAGGTGGCAAATGGTAAGACCAATGTTGGGCATTGCTGGAAAAGCTTTAATCAAGGCGAAATATCAAGGGGTTCCCATTATAATCCAACCGCGTAAGGAACGCAAAAATCCGGGAACATAACACCGATATGACGGAAACTAGGGCGGCAAGAGTGGAACAAAACACTAGGCGAGAGGCCGAGCCTTCCACCCTTTACCAAGTATATAGATGCATTAAGATAACAAGGCAATATAATGATATCCCAACAAGTAAATAAAAGATGTTCCAACAAGGAACGGCCTCCAATCTTCACCTGCAACTAGCAACGCTATAAGAGGGGCTGAGCAAAGCGGTAACATAGCCAATCAACGGTTTGCTAGGACAATGGTGGGTTAGAGGTTTGACATGGCAATTTGGGAGGCTTGCAAGAAAGTGGTAGGCATCGAAGCAATGGCATAGCAAAAGAGCGAGCAAACTAGCATAGCAAAGATAGTAGTGATTTCGAGGGTATGATCATCTTGCCTGCACAGTTGTCAGAGTTGACTGGATCCTCGAAAGCAAACTCAACGGGCTCCTCGTTAGCGAACTCGTCTCCCGGCTCTACCCAAACAAGACAAACAAGCAACAAGGATACAATCAACCACGTGTAAACTCAAACAACACGATGCAAAGATGATATGCTATGCGGGATGTGATGCGGAATGCAAAATGCAAGATATGACAGGAAATGCATGAACCTGGCCTCAACTTGGAGTTCCAAGTGTGACACTGGAAAGATGAGATGAAATCGCTTGAAAACGATATAAAGAACCCCGGAATCGGAGTTATGGTTTGGAAATGGCAAGCGATTCAACAATGACACCGGTCTGTAATTTACAACAAGTATGCATCTAAATGCAATGAGATGAACATGCTACAGCACCCAAACATGAGAACAAAATACATGGCAGGGATTCACACAAGATTCTTAACAAAAGTCTAGCACTGAGCTACGACCAATTCATCCATTAACAGGTTCAAACAAGCATGGCAAAAATGCAAATGACAAACAGATCTCAGACTTAGTGAAATTAACACTTGTCTGGAATTTCAGATCATATAGCCCTCTTCGGAGCAACATAACAACATGCTATAGGACCTGAACATGACAAAGAAAGACATGGCGAGGAGCTACTCAACAAGCTTAACAAAAGTCCCTTAGTGACCTTGAGTCAAAAGGGATCACAAAATATACTAACAAGCACACGAACATAGCAAAAACATAATCAATTTTCAGACTTAGAGAAAAACTGGGACATGCTGAAACATAACTCACGAAGGCAGGTTTACGAGCTCGATGCACTTACCACGGTGAAATTCATGGCAAGACAAGCATGCATCCATTAAGAAGGCACAAAATGCAAGCTAGACATGGCAAGAACAATGGCATATCATGCACGGATCAACTACAATAACATCGGCAAAATCGCAAACAAGTTGACGATCTGCCCAGATTCGCAACGAAGCAAAAGTAGAGCTCGCTTGACTCCAGCTAGGGTGCTCCATAATTGCAAACAAAGACATGGATGGATAGAGCACTACATTATTAACAAAACTTCCTTACTGATCATCCTCAAAAGAGGCACGGATCACTAGGAAACAACATGAACATATGGCATCATGAGATAAACAAACCTAGGACTTAGTGAAATCACTAAGTCCCTGAAAACAGAATTAGCAAGTGCACCACTTTGCAAGCTTGCACAAGTCACCACACACATCCTAAAAATACATGGGTTGCACCTTTGGAAAGATGACAAAACCCTTAACAAAACATATGAAGAACTCACGGGTATATCATGCACACATTAATCATGGCAAAAATGACAAAAGTGCTAAACGGAGTAACAGATCTGACAATTAACTCAAGTAGCCCTCTTCTAACAACATTTAGGGCATCAAAATGAGCTCAAATGAAAATGACGCAATGGAATGAAATGATGTACTCTCTGAGATGAACATTTTGATATGCTATATGCCCAAATCGGAGCTACGGATGCAAAGTTACGGGGCCCCGAACAGAGGCACTTGGATCTGCAATTTCGGGAGTTAGCAGAAAGAAACACCTCCTAGGGTTACTGTAGCTGCCTCGGATCTGGATTGGAGCGCGCCTCCCGAGGATCGCCGGATCCTCACCGGAGCTCGCCGGCGGGCTGGTCGGCGACGACGGCGGCTGGGCGGCGCGGCAGGGCAGCGGGGCGGCGCGGTGGCGACGGAGCGGCGCGGGGCGGGGGAGCGGCACGGTGGCGGCGCGGGGCGCGGCGGCTTGCTCCGGCGGCCGGCAATGGCGCTCACGGCGGCGCGGCGAGGCAAAGGCAGCCGCCGGCGGCTCGGGAGCTCCTCTCCCTGGAGCCTGGCGCGGAGGGGCGGAGGGGAACAGGCCCCGCGGGCCGGCGGCGGCGGGAGGCGACAAAGTGGGTGCGGCGCCACGTGGCTTCGCGAGATTGGCCCGGGCGGATCGGGCGGACACGTCCGACCGTCCGGATTTTTGTCCGGCGGCTGGAGGAGGAGGGGGACTAGGGTTTGATCCGGAATTTTCGAGGAGGACCTATATATAGGCATAGAGGGAGCTAGGAGAGTCCAAATGAGGTGCGGTTTTCGGCCACGCGATGGTGATCGAACGCTCTAGGACATGGAGCAGAGTTTGGTGAGTTTTGGGCCAAATTGGAGGGGTGTTGGTCTACAACACACACGAGGCCTTTTCGGTCCCTCGGTTAACCGTTGGAGTATCAAACGAAGTCCAAATGGTACGAAACTTGACAGGCGGTCTACCGGTAGTAAACCAAGGCCGCTTGGCAAGTCTCGGTCAAACCCGGAAATGTTTAATCCCCACACACGAAAGAAAGCTAGAAATGACCACCGGAGGGGAACGAAGCGCCAGAATGCAAAACGGACAACGGGGAAAATGCTCGAATGCATGAGACGAACACGTATGCAAATGCAATACACATGATGACATGATATGAGATGCATGACAACGACAACAACACACGGAGGCAAAACCCAAACCCGAGAAAATAAAATAACTTAACACCGGAAACGGCAAGAGTTGGAGTACAAATAGGGAAAGTTACATCCAGTGTGTTACAGGGGGGGCACCGCACACGGCTAAGAAATCAATGATCAATTGTTGTGTCTATGGGGTGCCCCTGCCCCCGTATATAAAGGAGCAAGGGAGGGAGGCGGCCGGCCTAGGAGGAGGGCGTGCCAAGGGGGGAGTCGTACTCCCACCGGGAGTAGGACTCCTCCTTCCCTTGTTGGAGTAGGAGAGAAGGAAAGAGGGGGGGAGGAACAAGGAAAAGTGGGCTGCACCCCTTGTCCAATTCGGACCAGAGGGGGGGCGTGCGCCTCCTTCCTTTTGGCCTCTCTCCTCTATTTCCGTATGGCCCAATAAGGCCCATATACTCCCCGGCGAATTCCCGTAACTCTCAGGTACTCAAAAAAATACCCGAATCACTCGAAACCTTTCCGATGTCCGAATATAGTCGTCCAACATATTGATCTTTACGTCTCGACCATTTCAAGACTCCTCGTCATGTCCCCGATCTCATCCGAGAGTCAGAACTCCTTCGGTACATCAAAACTCATAAACTCATAATATAACTGTCATCGAAACCTTAAGCGTGCGGACCCTACGGGTTCGAGAACAATGTAGACATGACCGAGACACGTCTCCGGTCAATAACCAATAGCGGAACCTGGATGCTCATATTGGCTCCCACATATTCTACGAAGATCTTTATCGCTCAGACCGCATAACAACATACATTGTTCCCTTTGTCATCGGTATGTTACTTGCCCGAGATTCGATCGTCGGTATCTCAATACCTAGTTCAATCTCGTTACCGACAAGTCTCTTTACTCGTTCTGTAATACATCATCCTGCAACTAACTCATTAGTTGCAATGCTTGCAAGGCTTAAGTGATGTGCATTACCGAGAGGGCCCAGAGATACCTCTCCGACAATCGAAGTGACAAATCCTAATCTCGAAATATGCCAACCCAACTAGTACCTTCGGAGACACCTGTAGAGCACCTTTATAATCACCCAGTTACGTTGTGACGTTTGGTAGCACACGAAGTGTTCCTCCGTTAAACGGGAGTTGCATAATCTCATAGTCATAGGAACATGTATAAGTCATGAAGAAAGCAATAGCAACAAACTAAACAATCAAGTGCTATGCTAACGGAATGGGTCAAGTCAATCACATCATTCTCCTAATGATGTGATCCCGTTAATCAAATGACAACTCATGTCTATGGTTAGGAAACATAACCATCTTTGATCAACGAGCTAGTCAAGTAGAGGCATACTAGTGACACTATGTTTGTCTATGTATTCACACATGTATTATGTTTCCGGTTAATACAATTCTAGCATGAATAATAAACATTTATCATGATATATGGAAATAAATAATAACTTTATTATTGCCTCTAGGGCATATTTCCTTCACTGCCATCTAGCTCTGCACTTGATTCACCTTCTATTTTGAGTAAGCTTGCGACACCTAAACCTGCTTCTGCTATTAATTCTGATATGTCGCATGTTATTGATGATGCCACTTCTGCTATGCATGATACTTATGATGAAACTACTTCTATGCTTGATACTACTATGCCACTTGGTGAATTTCTTGATGAACAACTTGCTAGGGCTAGAGAGAATGAAATTATTGAAACTGATAATATTGATGAAAGTGATGATGAAGACTCTCCCCCTAGATATGAATTACCTGTTGTGCCTGAGGGCTATGTTATGGATGAAGAAACTGCTAGATATTTTCTTGCTTGCAATGATAGGAGTGATCTTAAGAAATTATTAGCTAAGCTGAAACAAAAAACTCTGAATGCTAGAATGAAATATGATCCTTCTTATGCTACATCACCTATCTTTGTTACTGATAAGGATTATGATTTCTCTGTCGACCCTGAGATAATTACTTTGGTTGAATCTGATCCTTTTTATGGCTATGAATCTGAAACTGTTGTGGCGCATCTTACTAAATTAAATGATATAGCCACCCTGCTCACTAATGATGAGAAAACTCGCTATTGTTATATCCTTAAATTATTTCTGTTGTCATTAAAGGGTGATGCTAAGATATGGTTTAATTCTCTTGATCCTGGTTGTGTGCGTGGTCCCCAGGATATGATTTATTACTTCTCTACTAAATATTTCCCTGCTCATAAGAAATAAGCTGCTTTAAGGGAAATATATAATTTTGTGCAAATATAAGAAGAGAGTCTCCCACAAGCTTGGGGGAGGCTTCTCCAATTACTAAATGCTTTGCGTGATCATCATCTTAAGAAAAATGAAATACTTGATATCTTTTATAATGGACTAACTGATGCTTCCAGAGACCACCTGGATAGTTGTGCTAGTTGTGTTTTCAGGGAAAGAACACGAGATGAAGCTGAAATTCTATTGAATAATATGTTGACTAATGAAAATAATTGGACACTTCCTGATCCAATTCCTGACCCAATTCCTGAACCAACTCCTAAGCCAACTCCGAAGAAAAGGGGTATTCTATTTCTCAGTCCCGAAGATATGCAAGAGGCAAAGAAATCTATAAAGGAAAAAGGTATTAAAGCTGAAATGTTAATTATTTACCTCCTATTGAAGAAATACATGGTCTTAATTTACCGCCTGTTGAAGAAATACATGGTCTTAATCCATCACCTATTGAAGAAATACATGGTCTTGATAACCCGACACAGTTAGTAAAGGTAAATTCTCTCTATATATATGATAAAGCTGAAATCCCATTTACTAAGTTTGCTAGCCCATGCTTGGATGAGTTTGATAACTTTATGGTTAAACAAGAAAACTTCAACACTTATTTTGGTATAGAATTTAAACGCAATGCTGATATGCTTGAACACTTGGGTGATTATATGGCTAATGTCAAAGGTGAACTAAAACTTATCAGTAAACTTGCTTCTATGGTTACCACTCAAGTAGAACAAGTACTTAAAGCTCAGAATGATTTGCTCAATGAATTGAATAGTAAAAACAAAGATAATGTTGTTAGAGTTATGACTAGAGGTTGTAAAATGACTCAGGAACCTTTGTATCTTGAGGGTCATCCTAAGAGAATTGAGCAAGATTCTCAAAGAAATAACGATGATGCACCTAGTCCTTCTAAGAGGAAGGAAAAAGAAAAATGATAGGACGTTGCATGCTTCTAGTAAACCTGTTGATGACACACCTAAGAATCCCAATGATATTTCTATTTCTGATGCTGAAACATAATCTGGTAATGAGCATGAACCTAGTGATAATGTTAATAATGATGTTCATGTTGATGCTCAACCTAGCAATAATAATGATGTAGAAATTGAACCTGCTGTTGATCTTGATAACCCACAATCGAAGAATCAACGTTATGATAAGAGAGACTTTGTTGCTAGGAAGCACGGTAAAGAAAGAGAACCATGGGTTCAGAAACCCATGCCTTTTCCTCCTATACCATCCAAGAAAAAAGATGATGATGATTTTGAGCGCTTTGCTGAAATGATCACACCTATCTTCTTGCGTATGCGTTTGATTGATATGCTTAAAATGAATCCTTATGCTAAGTATATGAAAGAAATTGTTACAAATAAAAGAAAGATACCGGAAGCTGAAATTTCCACCATGCTTGCTAATTATACTTTTAAGGGTGGAATACCAAAGAAACTTGGAGATCCAGGAGTACCAACTATACCATGCTCCATTAAAAGAAACTATGTTAAAACTGCTTTATCTGATCTTGGAGATGGTGTTAGTGTTATGCCTCTCTCTTTATGTTGTAGACTTAATTTGAATAAGTTGACACCTACTGAAATATCTTTACAAATGACTGATAAATCAACTGCTATACCTGTTGTGGTTGCAAAAGTTACTATTTTAACGGAGTTTGTTATTCTTGATATTCCCGAGGACGAGAGTATGTCTATCACTACAACAAAAACCCACCTATAACAACGCATATCTAGCAATGAAAGTCGAGATGCATTGAGTTAAACAAACCTCCCACCTCCCCACGAAGGATAACCTCCCTGTATCCACCTCGGTCTAAATATCACGCAACCAACACGCAGCCAAGGAGGAAAAAAAGAACCCAATCTCTTATCTCTCCACCACCTCTCCCCCCGATTCACATCTCCCACACGAGCTCCACCACAACGCCGCTGCCGCCGCCGCCTCTGATTCGAGGAAACTCCGGTGCTCCCCTTCACCACGCCTCACCAGCTCGTCCCCCCTCTTGTTCTCCTCTGGCCCCGCCCCCAACCCCCACCGCCACGACGTCCTCCACGCCTCTGCACGGTGCGACGGTTCATTGTTGTAGCTCATGTGCTCGGCCCAGCAATCCCACTTCCACACTCAATCGGCTACCGGCTAGGCTCGATGGCGCTGTTCCACCTTGGCTACCTCGACTCCGATGTGACGGTTCAGTAAGGCACCCCTCCCCTCTGCTCTTGCCCTGCCGCTACTTTGTGGCATGGCATCTTGCCATGGATAATTCTTTGCCGGCCATTACAACAATGATTAATGCTGCCTTATCACTTGCCTGATCCGCCTTTGTGGGCGCTGGCTTGCACCGATAGCCACACCACTCCATGGTTTGTATTCCTCACTATTCTCATATGTGCACAGAAATACTGCTACCTAGGGGTAATTCAGTCATCTGGGTGTACGCATACAAGTGATTCACCACATGGCTATATGTGTTGATTCAGGAAAATGTGTGCGTTCTCTTTTTCTAAATAGTTCTATCTTGTGATACATTAGATTTTATTTTTTCATGTAGCTATGTGTGTGGATAATTAATTAATATATCCATGAAGATGATAAGACTGTCAATTGAATAAGTTGATAGTATCTCTAGATATCCTAGCTGTTAGTTCCTGACTATTTATAAAAACCATTCCTTCTAGTATCATTTAATAGGTGACCACTATTATGTACAACATCATGATTTTTTTCGAGAAAGAAAACAAATATCTTCTTATCGGTGTTATGAAACCTTACTGATTTCCTTGTAATAATCTATGAATAAGCCCCACATGCATCTCTACTTCCTATTGTTTCTCTTTTTCTTTATTTCATAATCCTTAATTTCATCTCTCCTTGCTAGTTCTGAAATTGACTTCGCATCAGCCAACATTTGTCTGTTTATTCTTTCTCTTAACACGTAAATCCTCAGGTTCAGAATGATGATACTAGCTAGTGCTTATGGTATGACTTATGATCCACTGATTTATATATGTAAAACTTAAATGTTCTTGCAAGTACTTATGAAGCGAATCCATCATTCTTTGCAGCGCCAAAATTTCTTACATATTCATCTTTGGGAGAAAGATCAAGGCATATAGTGGGCTACTTCTGCAAAAGGAGGTACGACAGCAAGATTCCAGCTGGGTAGTAAACATGTAGGTGATTTACATGACATTATCTGCAATGTAATTTAAAAACCAAGGTTGAAAAAGTTTGTGTATTCATAATTTAGATTTGTCATATTCCCAAGCATCTATATAAATTAAAATCATGTGAAAACATACTTGTTATCATTTAATAGAACCACCTGATTTAGCTTTGTGGGAATTATGTTCTCTCAACCTAAAAAGCACGAACACGGGGACAGAAAGACGGGGATACGCATACAAGGACACGGGATACATCATTTTTCAAAAACAGTCATTCGGGGATACGGTGAGTATATATAAAATAAATAAGAAATATACAGAGTCAAAACAGAAAAAACAATGAAACACTACTGGGTCTGGATCCCACAGAGGATAGTTCGTATCTACGAACACCAGGGACCAGGCTGTCCTTTGATCTCACCCACGGATGGGTGGCCTCGGGGGTGGCGCTCCCGGATGCCATGCTCCCTATAAACAAGTAGAAATCATTCAAGTGAGCACAACATGGGGAAGCAATTAGCAGCCTCTCAATTGAAGGAAATCATGTCACAAAGATGAAGAGGTTGATGAAAGGCTGCTGTCCTTGGGGTTACCTGCTTGAGTGTGGTTGCCTCCGGGAGGAGAAGCTGCTGGGGGCGGTGGTCGAGTCCAGGTGGTGGCGGCGCGTTCGCTGCTGGTTAGCAGCAGGTCCTTCGTTATGTGGCGTGCGTGCGTACGAGAGTTTGTATTGTGCCGAGGCTATTATTGGGCCTCCCGAGTCCCTCAACGTACCACAGCCGTATCGATGCTTTTTTCTATTTTTTTTTTAATTCAGGAATCATGGGATGCTGCGGGATACGTGTATCCCAGCTTATCCAGGCGTGTCGCTGTATCCCGCTATACTAGGACATCAAATCGGCAGATTTTGCCGTATCCATGCTTTGTAGCTCTCAACTTCATGTACTTCTGGAAATTTGAAAATCTCTACATTTATATGTATTGTTTTGAGAACTGCAGATCTTTCTTTGCAATCATGGATGCTATATTTGTCGATGTACATAGTTTTTGGCATGTACCTCACTTTATCTTCATTATATTCTTTGTAAGGTGTTTAACTCGTTTAACATAAGGACGCTCTTTTCAAAAGGCCCTCTTTTCTCTGTCTATATAGCATAGTGCTATGGCTGGGACTGTAAAAATTGATCAAATTATGATATTTCATAGCTCTTTAGAGGTGATGATATATGTTGGATGACGAAACAAGGATATTGTTCTGGTGCTTGCTTCGACTTGGGTGTTCAGAGAAGTGAAACTTTAACTAATCTGTTCAGGGAAGCAACATATTGCATTTAAAGTGAAGCTTCCTCTATGATATGGAGATGCAATCATCCATCTAAAGACAAGGTATGCTCATTTCTCTATTGTGTGAATTCAACATGGCTGAGCAACAATTTATTTGCTCATACTTTTTTCAATATTAATGCTTATTGCAGTTCCTGCTTAGCTTGGGAAATCCAAATAAGAATGTTGCCCTTGCTACACTCAAGAGTACTGACCTATAATATAAAACAAAAAACTATGGGTGTTGACTTGGTACTCCCTCCGGGAGTAACTGTTTCTTGGTTGACATAACCACTAAAACAAAATTATTAGTCATATAGTAAGATTAACTATCACATGTCCTCCAACCTTTATATGTTGCTCTTTTGTTTAAATTTTACTTCCCTGTTAATTGATTTTCTTTGATGGTACCTTGCTATTCTCATTTCTTTGTTGTTGTAGATTGCCAAGATAAATCGATGATGCATGGCTCAGAAGTTGATTACAAGATCGAGAAGGTGGCTACTACTAGAGAGTTTCAGATTATGTTTTGGAATGTAATTTTTAGGGTCAATGTTTCAAACACCATGTGTTTAGATGGCTGAGTCGTTCAGTGCAAGGTTGAGAATCAGACTATTACTAGATAGTTTCACATATTGTAATATGTGTATCATGTTCTTTGTAAAGCAATCAAGTTGATTTAATATATGTGACCTTTCTCATTGTTATGTTTGTGTCTCCTATGCATTATCAACATTAATGCAATAAGTTCTGGATGCTAATATACAAAATACCATCAATTGTCCAAGCAATACGATAGTTCTTCTAGGCATTACAATGGTCATTTTCTAGGCTAGCCACCAACGCATATGAAGTGTTGTTGTGCTCTAGCTCTATATGTTGCTATCTTACAACACTTATTTATTCCGTTTACCAACGCATGTATATATGTTGGTGTAGACCTTTGCAACGCCACCAACGGCAATGCATTTTAATCCGTTGGTGTAGACCTTAGCAACGCTTATATGGACATAGCAACGCTTATATGGACATACGACAACACATTGATGCGTTGCCAAAGGGGGGTTCTTGTTGTAGTGTATTATTCTTGGAAGACCCTTTTTGAATACTGCAGGGGCTGTTATTAATTGCACCAAAGGCAATGTCACTTTTCATGTTAATGGTAATGAGAATACGGTGCATTTTCCGAGGAAACAACCTCAAGTCCACAGTATAAATTCTATTCGAAAATTTTCAACAATCACTATTGGAGGTTTTGAATTTCCTCTTCCTACTGTCAAGAAGAAATATGATATTCTTATTGTTGGGGATGTGCATATCCCCGTTGAGGTAACCTAGTGTTATTCGAAAATTCTCCGGTTCCATGTTATTCGGAATGAGTTTGTTAACAACACCTAATCAACCTTGTTAGTGGATTCCTTTTGGTGAGCATGAGATGGATGAATTTAGAAAACACAACTCTCTGTACCCTCTTTTTTACTTTCTATTATTTAGTTGAAATAAAGCAAATATAGTACATTCTGTCTGTTTTCTGAATTATCCATGCAATAAAAAATACCCCGAAAATAAAAGTTCTCCAAATGCCCTGAAATTTAAATATGATTTTTTCTGGAATATTTGAGAATATCTGGCACTAAGAACACATCAGGGGGAGCAAGCACCTGGCCATGAGGGTGGAGGGCGCGCCCTACCCCCTAGGCGCGCCCCCTGCCTCCTGGGCCCATGGTGGCTCCCCTCCACTTATTCCAGCTACAACACACTTCTTCCTCCCACAAACGTCACCAACCAGCTCAAACCCGAGTCCAAGCTCATTTTGCTGCCATTTTCGATCTCCTTGCTCAAAGCACCTCTCACAAAACTGCTTTGCGGGATTGTTCCTTGGTATGTGACTCCTCCAATGGTCCAATTAGTTTTTGTTCTAGTGCTTTATTCATTGCATATTTTTGCTGCTTAGGTGACCCAGTTCTTGCGCTTTCATGTCAAATTTATGTGGTCAAAAGTAATTTTGATGCATGATATTGCCTCTAGGCTCTTGTAGGTGTAGTTGCTATCAATTTTGTTGAGTTTGGTTCACTTTTATTTTGAAGTTACTAAAAATTTCAGAAATTTTTCAGAGGAAGAAATATGTTTAGGAAAATGTACCAAGGTGGTCCTTCAAGGAAGAAAGGTCCCAGGCTCGCAATACGCGATGCCGATGAGGAACCACCGAGGGAAGCTCAGGTGCGGGCTTCTAAATGGCCGTCAGAGGACTTTATGGATCGAGCAGGAATCAAGGAAGAATTTAATGCGTATGTGTGTAATGCCGATCTTGAGAGCTTCGAGGCAGATAAGTGCCGCCAATACCACTATCTCACTGATTCCTTTGTGAAGAGGTTTGAATTTTGATCATCACGCAATTCTCAAACTGTCCTATTTGATCATTATGAAAAATCTTATACTATAGACTTAGAGGATTTTAATACTGCTTGCAAACTCCACAATGGGGTAGTCCTAATGAACCTCGCAAATCTGAATTTAGAGATTTTCTTGGTAATATAACTGTGGGGGAATCTAGAGACATAACATAAGCTACCATAGGGAGCATTCATTTTCCTGCTATACATTATTTTGCTCTCTTCATAGGTAGATGCATTAATGGTAAGGATGAAGCATGTCACATGTGTGTGCCTGATCTTAGCGTTCTCAAAAGTGCTGTTTTAGGAGATAAGCAATACAACTTGGGGGCTATTGTTGCACGTAGGTTGCATAATAATAGATTTAATGAAGATTTCTTTGGTGGAATTTATGCAACCCGTCTAGCTAATTTTCTTGATATACCCATAAGTGGGTATGATATTGAGTTGCCTCCTGTTTATTTAGATTATGAGGCCATGGTTCGTCATCAGTTTGTTGAGAGGAACGATCAGTTTTTCCAGTACCGACTAATCTATGACAAACGACGCACCTACCACGTCGCTCTCCTTGTTCCTGCTTTCTTTGACTCTCAGGCAAAAGGGAGATATGTTATAACCAGGGAGGAGGCGGACGAGTATAAGAGGAGGATGGAGACGGCCCGTCTCCAAGCGGCAGCTCATGAGGCAAGAGCTGCTGCATCTCAGTACGACCCCAGCTACAACTTTGGATATCCATTAGGCCAGCCGTGGCCATAGACCAACTTAGGCCAAAAGCCTAAGCTTGGGGGAGTACATATTTCTCACCGACATTACATTCATGTTCACACACTCATTGCTAGTTGTCGGTGCTTATACTTTTTCATTGTATCATCCATGCTAGTTTATTTTCCTTTTTATGCTTTCTTCTTGTGTGTTTAATAAACCTTAATAAAAACAAAACAATTAGTTGTAGCTTTTAATTATTTTACTTCCCATGCTTGTTGTAGTAATTAAAAAGAAAACACAAAAAGATTTCTCGTTCTTCTTTTGCTTGTTGGGAGCTTTTCTATGTAAATAGTTTTATTTCTTTTCTTGTTCTTTGGGGTTCGAGAGGAGAAGACCATAACTAAAATGTTAAAGTGGCTCTTATATGCATTATTGTTGATCTAACAAAGAGCCCATATTACCTTGTCTTCTCTCTTGAATTGAATGCTTGCAGATTCCAGCTTAGTCCAATGCACGTGCACTATTATTATTATCCACACTATTCAGTCGTGCAAGTGAAAGGCAATAATGATGATTATATGATGAACTTATTGAGATGAGAAAAGCTGGTATGAACTCGACCTCTCTTGTTTTTGTAAATATGATTAGTTCATCGTTCTTGATTCAGCCTATTATGGAAAAACATGTTTGCAATGACAATTAGAGATTATAGTTGCTTATGCCATGCTTAATTAGCTAGGAGCTTATAATGGTTTACCTTGCGTGTCAACATGCTATTATAATGGTTGTGATGTGGTATGATAGGGTGGTATCCTCTTTTGAACGTTTCGAGTGGCTTGACTTGGCACATGTTCACGCATGTAGTTGAAACAAAATCAACATAGCCTCTACAATATTTATGTTCATGGTGCATTATATCCTACTCATGCTGGCATTTGGTGTTGATTAATTTTAATGCATGTTCATGACTGTTGTTGCTCTCTAGCTGGTCGCTTCCTAGTATTTGCTAGCCTTCACCTGTACTAAGCGGGAATACTGCTTGTGCATCCAATTCCATAAACCCCAAAGCTATTCCATACGAGTCCACCATACCTACCTATATATGGTATCTACCTGCCATCCCAAGTAAATTTGTATGTGCCAAACTCTAAACCTTCACATAAACATTTTGTTTTGTATGCTCTAATAGCTCATGTATCAACTAGGGTTGTTCGTATCTTGCATGTTAGGCGGGTTATTCTCAAGAGGAGTGGACTCCGCTCCTCACTCACGAGAAAATGGCTGGTTACCGGGATGCCCAGTCCCATGCTTTATTCAAATCAAATCAAAATAATTGCAAACAAAACTCCCCCGGGACTCTTGTTAGTTGGAGGCACTCGTTGTTTCGAGCAAGTCATGGATTGATGCTGTTGATGGAGGGGGGGGGTATAAACTTTACCATTCGGTTTGAGAACCGCCTATAATGTGTGTAGCATGGAAGATATCTCCATCTCTTGGTTGTTATGTTGACAATGAAAGTATACCGCTAGAAATATTATTCATATCTATTTCAAAACCGAGCTCTGGCACCTCTAGAAATCCCTCCTTCCCTCTGCAAAGGGCATATCTATTTACTTTTATGTTGAGTCATCATCCTCTTATTAAAAAGCACCAGTTGGAGAGCACCGCTGTCATTTGCATCCATTACCATTAGTTTACATTGAGTATGACTTGATTGGATCTCTTTTACCATGAATTACAATGTCTATCCAGTCCTTGATCTTTAAAGGTGCTCTGCATTTATGTTTTGCGGTCTCAGAAAGGGCTAGTGAGATACCATCTTATTATATCATATCATGATTGTTTTGAGAACATGTTGTCATCCGAGATTTATTATTATTGCTCGCTAGTTGATTATGTCATTGATATGAGTAAACATGAGACCTAAATGTTATTGTGAATATGGTTAGTTCATAATCTTTGCTAAAAACTTGAATGCTGGCTTTACATATTTACAACAACAAGAGCAAACCGAGTTTTTAAAAGTTTTTCTTTATCACTTTCAGTTTATCAACTGAATTGCTTGAGGACAAGCAAAGGTTTAAGCTTGGGGGAATTGATATGTTTCCGTCCTATCTACTTTTCCAAACACTTTTGCCCTTGTTTTGGACTCTAACTTGCATGATTTGAATGGAACTAACCCGGAATGATGCTATTTTCACTAGAATTTCCATGGTGTTATTTTTGTAAAGGAATAAAAGTTCCCGGAATGACTTGAAAATCAACAGAGAATTATTTTGGAATATATAAAAAATACTGGAAGGAAGATCCACGTCAGGGGGGCCTCCACCTGTACACAAGGGTGGGGGCGCACCCTACCCCCTAGGCGCGCCCCCTGCCTCGTGGGCCCCCTGATGCTCCACCGACCTCAACCCTGACTCCGTATATTCACTTTCGGGGAGAAAAAACCAGAGAGAAGGATTCATCGCATTTTACGATCCGGAGCCGCCACCAAGCCCTAAACTCTCTCGGGAGGGCTGATCTGGAGTCCATTCGGGGTTCCAGAGAGGGGAATCTGTCTCCATCGTCATCATCAACCTTCCTCCATCACCAGTTGCATGATGCTCACCGCCGTGCGTGAGTAATTCCATCGTAGGCTTGCTGGAAGGCGATGGGTTGGATGAGATTTATCATGTAATCGAGTTAGTTTTATTGGGTTTGATCCCTAGTATCCACTATGTTCTGAGATTGATGTTGCTATGCTTAATGCTTGTCACTTGGGCCCGAGTGCCATGATTTCAGATCTGAACCTATTATGCTTTCATCAATATATGAGAGTTCTTGATCCTATCTTGCAAGTCTATAGTCACCTACTATGTGTTATGATCCGGCAACCCCGAAGTGACAATAATCGGGACCACTCCCGGTGATGACCGTAGTTTGAGGAGTTCATGTATTCACTATGTGTTAATGCTTTGTTCCGGTACTCTATTAAAAGGAGGCCTTAATATCCCTTAGTTTCCGATAGGACCCCGCTGCCACGGGAGGGTAGGACAAAAGATGCCATGCAAGTTCTTTCCATAAGCACGTATGACTATATTCGGAATACATGCCTACATTACATTGATGAATTGGAGCTAGTTCTGTGTCACCCTATGTTATGACTGTTACATGATGAACCGCATCCGGCGTAATTCTCCATCACCGATCCATTGCCTACGAGCTTTCCATATATTGTTCTTCGCTTATTTACTTTTCCATTGCTATTGTTATCCTCACTACAAAATACCAAAAATATTACTTTTGCTATCGTTACCTTTTACCACCATTACCATTACTATCATATTACTTTGCTACTAAACACTTTGCTGCAGATATTAAGTTTCCAGGTGTGGTTGAATTGACAACTCAGCTGCTAATACTTGAGATTATTCTTTGGCTCCCCTTGTGTCAAACCAATAAATTTGGGTTGAATACTCTATCCTCGAAAACTGTTGTGATCCCCTATACTTGTGGGTTATCACCCTGCAAAAACAAGTTAGACGTCCTCTACTTTGTTATTGCAAGTTTTACGTGGCTGCTACGGGCTAAGCAAGAACCGTTCTTACATATGCATCAAAAAACCACAACGCGGTATAGTGATTGCTTTTTGATCTTCAGAAAGAACCCTGTTCATTGAATCCGATTCAACTAAAGCTGGAGAAACAGACACCCACTAGCCACCTGTGTGTGAAGCACGTTGGTAGAACCAGTCTCGCGTAAGTGTACGCGTAATGTCGGTCTAGGCCGCTTCATCCAACAATTCCGCTGAATCAATAATAAACTAGTGATAGAAAGCAATATCTATATACCCACGTCCACAACTCCTTTGTGTTCTACTCGTGCATATAACATAAACGCATAAACCCAGTAATTTCAAAATTTTCCTACACACACGCAAGATCATGGTAATGCATAGCAACGAGAGGGGAGAGTATCGTCTACATACTCTCGTAGACCGTAAGCGGAAGCGTTATGACAACGCGGTTGATGTAGTCTTGCGTCTTCATGATCGACCGATCTAGTACCGAATATACGGCACCTCCGTGATCTACACACGTTCGGCTCGGTGACGTCCCGCAAACTCATGATCCAGTGGAGATTCAAGGGAGAGCTTCAGGAGCATGACGGCGTGATGACAGTGATGATGTTGCTACCAGAACAGGGCTTCGCCTAAGCACCGCTACGATATTACCGAGGTGGATTATGGTGGAGAGGGCACCGCACACGGCTAAAGATCAATGGTCAACTTGTGTGTCTATGGGGTGCCCCCTCCCCCGAATATAAAGGAGTGGAGGAGGGGGAGGGGGCCGGCCTCCTAGGCGCGCCCCAAGGGGAGTCCTACTCCCATCGGGAGTAGGATCACCCCCTGCCTTGTTGGATTTAGGAGAGAAGGAAGGTGGAGGGTGGAGGAAGGGAAGGGGGGCTGGCCCCCCACCCAATTCGGATTGGGCTTGGGGGGCGCTCCCCTCCTTTGCTCCTTTCCCCTGTCTCCCACTACGGCCCAATAAGGCCCATACACCTCTCGGGGGGTTCCGGTAACCTCCCGGTGCTCCGGTATACCCCCGTTTTCACCCGGAACCATTCCGATGTCCAAACATATGCTTCCAATATATCGATCTTTATGTCTCGACCATTTCGAGGCTCCTTGGTATGTCCATGATCAAATCTGGGACTCCGAACTACCTTCGGTACATCAAAACACATAAACTCGTAATACTGGTCCTCACCTAACGTTAAGCGTGCGGACCCTACGGGTTCGAGAACTATGTAGACATGACCGAGACATGTCTTCGGTCAATAACCAATAGTAGAACCTGGATGCTCATATTGGTTCCTAGATATTCTGCGAAGATCGTTATCGGTCAAACCGCATAACAATATACGTTGTTGCCTTTGTCATCGGTATGTTACTTGCCCGAGATTCGATTGCCGGTATCTCAATACCTAGTTCCATCTCATTACCGGCAAGTCTGTTTACTCGTTCCGTAATGCTACATCCCGTACCAAACTCATTAGCTACATTGCTTGCAAGGCTTATAGTGATGTACATTATCAAGAGGGCCCAGAGATACCTCTCCGACAATCGGAGTGACAAATCCCAATCTTGATCCATGCCAACTCAACAAACACCATCGGAGACACCTGTAGAGAACCTTTATAATCACCTAGCTACGTTGTGACGTTTGGTAGCACACAAAGTGTTCCTTTGGTATTCGGGAGTTGCATGATCTCATAGTCATAGGAACATGTATAAGCAATGAAGAAAGCAATAGCAACAAACTAAACAATCATCGTGCTAAGCTAACGGATGGGTCAAGTTAGTCACATCATTCTCTAATGATGCGATACCGTTAATCAAATGACAACTCATGTCTGTGGTTAGGAAACTTAACCATCTTTGATTCAATGAGCTAGTCAAGTAGAGGCATACTAGTGACACTCTGTTTGTCTATGTATTCACACATGTAATAAGTTTCCGGTTAATACAATTCTAGCATGAATAATTAACATTTATCATGATATAAGGAATATAACTAAGAACTTTACTATTGCCTCTAGGGCATATTTCCTTCAGCTTGAATATAAATAAGAACTTTACTATTGCCTCTAGGGCATATTTCCTTCAGCTTAACCCATCAAAGTGCACATTCAGAGTCCAAGGTGGAAAGTTACTCGGTTTCCTTGTTTCCGAACGAGGGATCGATGCTAACCTAGAGATGGTTGGAGCAATCCTCCGAATGAAACTCCCCGTGCATGTGCACGACGTTCAGAAGCTCACTGGTTGTTTGGCTGTGTTGAGCCGATTCATCTCTCGTGTCGGTGAAAAGGCATTGCCTCTTTACCGATTGATGAAAAAGTCTGACAAGTTCAAGTGGACTCGTGAAGCCGAAGCAGAGTTTGTAGAGCTCAAAGCCCTGCTTTCCACCCAGCCGGTGCTTGCTGCTCCGGTCAGCAAAGAACCTCTATTACTATACATTGCAGCCACTTCACAAGTCATTAGCACTGTGCAAATCTTACAAAGTTCAGTGCCCAGTATATTATATTTCTGAAGTCTTGACTCCGTCCAAGCAGACATATCCGCATTATCAGAAGCTTGTCTATGGAATTTACTTGACCGCGTAGAAAGTTGCACACTACTTTTCAATCATCCAGTTTCAGTCGTCAGCGACACTCCATTGTCAGAAATTCTGAACAACAGAGATGCAACTGGTCGAGTGGAAAAAATGCCGATTGAACTCCTTCCATTGGAAATCAAGTTCGGGGCAAAGAAAGCAATCAAGTCCCAAGCAATAGCAGATTTCCTCACCGAGTGGATTGAACAGCAGCAACTGACTCAGATTCACTCGGAGCATTGGACTATGTTCTTTGATGGGTCCAAGATGCTGAATGGTTCTGGTGCTGGTGTAGTTCTGGTATCTCCCAGAGGGGACAAGCTCAGTTATGTCCTTCAAATTTGCTTTGATTCCTCAAACAATGAAGCTGAGTATGAGGCACTGTTGTATGGGTTGTGTATGGCTATCTCACTCGACGTCTGTCGCCTGGTGGTCTACAACGACTCGGACTTAGTGGTCAATCAAGTAATGAAGGAGTGGGATATCAGGAGTCCAGCCATGACTGGTTACTGCAATGCAGTAAGGAAGGTAGAAAGGAAGTTCGAGGGGTTAGAACTCCATGACATACCCCGAATCAAGAATCAAGCCACTGACGATCTGGCAAAGTTGGGTTCCACTCGGAAACCTATACCCAAGAATGTGTTCTTGGAGCATCTCCATACCATGTATGTCCAAGAAGATGCTTTCACACAGGAGCCCCCGCAACCTAAAAGTTCTACCGATCCGACTGAGATTGAACTCCCAGTCGTGGTTGACCTAATCATGGAAGTTTTGGTAATCACCCCCGACTGGACAATACCATATATTGCATATCTACTTAGGAAAGAGCTTCCAGAAGATGAAGATGAGGCCCATCAGGTTGTCCGTGGATCCAAAGCATTCACGGTGATAGGTGGTCAGCTTTACAAAGAAAGTGTCACAAGGGTCGCTCAACGATGTATTACACCAGACGAAGGTCGAATGATTCTAAATGATATCCACTCGGGGACCTGTGGTCACCATGCGTCCTCTCGGACCATCATGGCCAAAGCATACTGAGTGGGATTCTATTGGCCATGTGCGAATGAGATGGCAAAAGATATAGTCGGCAAGTGCGAGGGCTTCCAGATATACTCAAACATGTCTCACAAGCATGTATCTGCCTTGAAGACTATTCCACTCGTCTGGCCATTTGTTGTCTGGGGATTGGATATGGTTGGACCGTTCAAGACCGGTAGAAGCGGTTTCACTCATTTGCTTGTGGAAGTCGACAAATTCACCAAGTGGATAGAGGCCAAGCCCATCAAGAATCTTGATTCAAGCACTGCCATCAGTTTCATCAGAGAGTTGATATTCCGATATGGAGTCCCTCACAGTATTATCATAGATAATGGGTCAAACTTTGATTCTGATGAGTTGAGGACATTCTGTGCTTCCCAAGGCACTCGGGTCGACTACGCATCCGTTGCGCAACCGCAGTCGAATGGGCAAGCAGAAAGGGCGAATGGTTTGATCCTTCAAGGGCTGAAACCCCGACTGATGCATGATCTCAAGCATGCTACCGGAGCTTGGGTGACTGAATTACCATCTGTCCTATGGGGATTAAGAACAACTCCAAACCGGTCAATGGACTGAACCCCTTTCTTCATGGTGTATGGTGCTGAAGCTGTACTTCCAAGTGATTTGCTGCACAACGCTCCCCGAGTGGAACTTTTCTCAGAAGCCGAAGCTGAACAGGCATGCCAAGATGCAGCTGATCTCTTGGAGGAAGAACGTGAAATGCCTCTGATCCGGTCGACCATCTACCAACAACACTTGCGTCGATTCCACTCCCGCATTGTCGGAGGTCGAGTATTCTAGGAAGGAGACCTTGTGCTCCGAGTGCAGCAGAAGTGGCCTCATAAGCTCGCTCCGGACTGGGAAGGTCCCTTCATCGTCACCAAGGTGCTCGACAATGGGGTGTATCACCTCTACAACGTAGGCATGAAGAAAGAAGAGCCACACTCATGGAATGCAGAGTTGCTCTGCCGTTTCTACACCTATACACTCGGATCAATGAGTTGTAATAAGAATCCTTGAGTTTGCTTTTCAAAGACAAGATTTTTGCAGTATCTAATGATTATCATCCCGTAAACACATGTGTTCAAATCCCCTAGTGGGTGGCTTACCCGCGAACCAGATTCGCCAAAGTTAAAAAGCCATTTCGGCTGGAGAGCAATCCTCCCACTCGGGGACTTAGCTTGTAACGCCCTCAATGCGACTATATCTCCTACGTGTCGAAGCACGACTTAGAGGCATAACCGCATTGAAAGCAATGTCGCAAGTAAGGCAATCTTCACAACATCCCATGTAAATAGATAATAAAAAGGGGAAGGTACATAGTTGGCTTACACTCGCCACGTCAAACAAAGTACATAAATAGCATTACATCATCCAATCACTCATGGACCGGCTATGGTGCCAAAATAAAAGATCAACCCAACATGCGACACGGTCCCGATCGCCCCAACTGGGCACCACTACTGATCATCAGGGAAAGACACATAGTAACGGCATGAGTCCTCGTCGAACTCCCACCTGAGTTCAAGCGCGTCATCTGGAACGGAGTCGTCTGGCCCTGCATCTGGTTTGGAAATAATCTATGAGCCACAGGGACTCAGCAATCTCGCACCCTCGCGATCTAGACTATTTAAGCTTATAGGTAAGGCAAGGTAATATGTGGAGCTGCAGCAAGCGTCTAGCATATATGGTGGCTAACCTGTTCGCAAAAGGGAGCGAGAAGAGAAGGAAAAGCATGAACAAATAACTAGAGAAGAACCTGCAGCAAGCATTACTCCAACACCGTGTTCACTTCCCGGACTCCACCGAGAAGAGACCATCACGGTAACACACACAATTGATTCATTTTAATTAAGTTAAGGTTCAAGTTATCTACAACCGGACATTAACAAATTCCCATCTGCCCATAACCGCGGGCACGGCTTTCGAAAGTTCAAATCCCTGTAGGGGAGTCCCAACTTATCCCATGACAAGCTCTCACGGTCAATGAAGGATATACCTTCTCCCGAGACACTCCGATCAGACTCGGTATCCTGGTTCTACAAGACACTTCGACAAGTTAAAACAAATCTAGCAACACCACCCGAATGTGCCGACAAATCCCGATTGGAGCTGCACATATCTTGTTCTCAGGGCACACTCAGATTGTCCAAACTTCCGGTAGGCCAGCCCAGAGTTGCCCCTGGTGGCCACCGGCGGCTGACGTGGTGGACCAACACTCAGAGGAGCACTGGCCCAGGGGGGTTTAAATAAGATGACCCTTGGGCTCCGGAAACCCAAGGGAAAAAGAGGCTAGGTGGAAAATGGTAAAACCAAGGTTGGGCATTGCTGGAGGAGTTTTATTCAAGGCGAACTATCAAGGGGTTCCCATTATTACCCAACCGCGTAAGGAACGCAAAATCCGGGAACATAACACCGATATGACGGAAACTAGGGCGGCAAGAGTGGAAAAGAACACTAGGCTAAAAGGCCGAGCCTTCCACCCTTTACCAAATATATAGATGCATTAAGATAACAAGATAATATAATGATATCCCAACAAGAAAATAATGTTCCAACAAGGAACGGTCTCCAATCTTCACCTGCAACTAGCAACGCTATAAGAGGGGCTGAGCAAAGCGGTAACATAGCCAATCAACGGTTTGCTAGGACATGGTGGGTTAGAGGTTTGACATGGCAATTTGGGAGGCATGATAAGCAAGTGGTAGGCATCGTAGCATAGGCATAGCAAAAGAGCGAGCATCTAGCAAAGAAAAGATAGAAGTGATTTCGAGGGTATGATCATCTTGCCTGCAAAGTTGTCAGAGTTGACTGGATCCTCGAAAGCAAACTCAACGGGCTCCTCGTTAGCGAACTCGTCTCCCGGCTCTACCCAAACAAGACAAACAAGCAAAAAGGACACAATCAACCATGTGCAAAGCTCAAACAACATGATGCAAACATGGTATGCTATGTGGGATGCGATATGTGATGCATATGCAAGATTTGAAAAGGAATGAATGAACCTGGCCTCGACTTGGATATCCAAGAGTGCCACTGGAAAGGTGAGGTGATTTCGGTTAAAATCGATATAAAGAACACCGGAATCGGAGACACGGTTTGGAAATGGCAAGCAATTCAAATATGGCACCGGTCTGCGATAAACAGCAAGTAGCCATCTAAATGCAACAAGTTAAACATGCTACAGCACCCAAACATGGAAACAAAATACATGGCAGGGATCCATTCATGATTCTTAACAAAAGATGAACACTGAGCTACGGCCAATTCATCGATTAACAGGTTCAAACAAGCATGGAAAAAGTGCAATTGGTAAACAGATCTCAGACTTGGTGAAATTAACACTTGTCTGGAATTTCAGATCAGGTAGCACACTTTGGAGCATGAAAACTAGATGTAACAGGGACTTAACATGGAAAAGTAAAGAATGGCATGGAGCTACTCAAAGAGCTTAACAAAAGTCCCTTAGTGACCTTGAGCCAAAAGGGATGAGAAAATACAATTGCAAGCATGTGAACATGGCAAAAACATAATCAGATCTCAGACTTAGTGAAAAACTGGAACATGCAAATCAGATATCAAGTAGGCATGTTTACGAGCTCGATGCACTCACTACAGAGCATATCATGACAATCTAAGAATACACCCATCAAGAATACACATTATGAAAGCTAGACATGGCAAGAACAACACCATAGCATGCACAGATCAACTACAACGTCCTCAGCAAAATCGCTAACAAGTAGACAATCTGCCCAGATTCACGAAATAGCAAAAGTAGAGCTCGATTGACTCAAGCTAGGGTGCTCCATAATTGCAAACAAAGGCATGGATGGATTGAGTACTACAAGATTAACAAAACATCCTTAGTGCTCATCCTCAAAAGAGGCACGGATCACTAGGAAACAACATGAACATATGGCATATTGATAAAAACAGATCAAGGAATTAGTGGAATTGCCAAGTCCCTGAAATCAGCATTAACAAATGCACCACTTTGCAAGCTTGTGCTAGTCACCACACACATCACAAAAATACATGGATGCCACCTTTGGAAAGATTACAAAGCATATGACAAAACACATGTAGAGCTCAGGGGCATATCATGCACACATTAATCATGGCAAAAATGACAAATAGCTATTTGGAGCAACAGATCTGACAATTAACTCAAATAGCACTCTTCCAACAGCATTTTGGGCATCAAGTTGAACACAAATGAAAATGATGCAATGAGATGGAATGATGTGCTCTCTGAGACAAACATTTTAATATGCTACACGCCCAAAACGGATCTACAGATGCAAAGTTACGGCACGATGAAGTTTGCAAAATTATTAGGGTTTCGGGAGAAAGTCAACCCTGAGATCTCCAGATCCAGATCTGGCACTGTAGCTGGCACGGACTTCGACGATGGTCGGGAGCTCGCCGTACTTGACGTTCGCCGGAGAGCTCGAGCTCGCATGGACTACGTAGTTCACCGGAGAGGAAGAAGACGGCCAGGGCGGGTCGACGGCGTGGAGGAGGCGGCGCCGGACGGCGACGTTGCGGCGAGGTGCGGCGGAGACGGGGCCGCGTGGTGGTGCGGCGAAGACGACATGGCGGCGTGGCGAGGAGGGCGGCCGGCGGGCGGCGTGCCTCGGGCGGAGGAGATCTAGGCGCGGGGAGGCGGCGACCGG